>NC_056736.1:447225208-447297502 GCF_019279795.1 Protopterus annectens | reverse complement strand
TTTCCTTTGGGGAAAAACCCCTTGGGCTATGGAAGGCAAAAAAAGGTATGGCAGCCGCCATAATCCCCAACACTTTCAGAACTAACCTGGCTTTGACTCTGTTGCTGCTGAAGATGAGAGACCAGTTTTTGTATGTCTGTTGTTCTCTGATCTGTTAGCCTCAGACATGTTGACTGTGTCTAGATTTGCGCCTATGAAGGTAATAACGACAAGGCGACAAAACAGACTTTTCGCAATTTATTGAAATGCCTAAGTTTTGACAAGTCGAAAGGTGTAGTCCCTGGCTGTTAGAAGAAGATGCTTGGTGGGAGCTGTGAGGAGCCAGTCGTCCAAATATGGAAACACCTGGAATCCTTGACGTCTCAGGTGAGAAGCTACCACTGCCATGCATTTGGTAAACACCCGGGGGGCGGTGGTGAGTCCAAAGGGCAGGGCTCTGTATTGAAAATGACTGGTTCCCAGCCTGAAGCGGGGAAATCTTCTGGAGCGTCTGTTCATTTTATATGATAGTACGCATCCTGAAGGTCTATAGAGCACATCCAGTTTTCTTCCCAATAGGGAAGGATGGACTGTAGCGTGACCATCCGAAATCGTGTTTTCTTGACTGACTTGTTCAAGATACTGAGATCCAAAATTGGTCTCCAGTCCCCTGTTTTTTTTGGAACTAAAAAGAACCTGGAGTAGATTCCGGATCCTTGCTGGTCTGCTGGAACTGGCTGAATTGCTCTTTTTGCAAGCAGTTTTGAAACTTCCAAAGCTGCAAGATCCCTTTGAGCGGGTGGAACATCTGGAAGGGATTTTTTTGATCGGTTTGGAATGCAAAGAAAGGGAATGGAATAGCCTTCGGAAATGGACTGTACCCACTTGTCTCGAGTTAGGGATAGCCAGGCTTCTGGGTACAGTGACAATCTTCCCCCGACTGCCTCCGAAGGTGGACAGTCGGGCAACACCTCAGGGATGCTGAAAGGGCTTATCGGAGAAAGTTTCTCGATTGCCCTGGTTCTGCGGACCCCCCCTGCCTCTAGGGCGACGTCTACCATTGTTGTTCCCCCCTCTGCCTCTGGCGGGGAACCGACTCTGTGCGTCAGGCGAAGTCCCTTGAGATTGTTTGCGGAACCACATTTTTCCACTTTTCTGGCCCTTGGGGTAAGGCCTAGAAGGAGTAGAAAAACGGACTCCGACGGCAGAAAGAGTCTTGCCATCAGTCTCGCACCTAGTCAAGGTTTCTTTCACTTGAGGACCAAAAAGAGATGATCCATCAAACGGGGAATTAGTGAAAGACGTTTTAAAGGGGTCCGCAAAGTTGCATAACCGCATCCAGGCATGCCTCGTAAGGCCACTCCTGTTCCTGCGGCCCTGCTCGCTCCATCAGCCGCATACGAAAGGAGGCGCATGGAGGAGTTAGCTACGGAGTTCAGGGCAGCCAGCTGAGTGTTCATCTTGTCTTGAAAACCCGCAGCTGTAGGATCCTTCAACATATCACTCGCTTCTTTGATCAAGTCCCTTTGAAGACGAGTAAAATGGCATAGGTAGTTCAGCAAACGCATTGCAAAGGTCGCTGACGAGAACATCCGCTTCCCGTACCTGTCCATGGACCTAGATTCCTTGTTAGGTGGATGGACAGGCACTGAAGGATCAGCTAATTCCTTCTTAGTGGCAGCAGCAACCACCATAGCATCCACAGAAACTCCTTTTGTCAGAAATTGTTTATCTGCTGGTGCTGTGATGAATTTTGAGGGTCTCCTGGGAGTGGGGTCCACTGAATCAGGAGCCGTCCATGCCTTTTTTGCTACCACCTGCATGAGGGGGTCAAAGGGAGACACCCGGAGGTGGAAGGGCGAGAGCCAAACGCCTCAAGGTACACAGATTCATCCTCCGAAGGGTTGAGGGCTGGCCAATTTCCCCTCTGCTTAAGGATTTCTAGAATGTCTGCAAATGAGACATCTTCAGAAGGGGAACGGGGGGAACCCTCGGAATCCTCTAAATCTGTGTCAGAGGTGACGGACTCAGGTGAGTCTATGTGTTTCCTCTTACACTTTCTCTTCCGAGGGGGCTCTTCTGCCAAATCAGGAGAGGCCTCGGAAGAGGATGAGATCCCCACAGGGGATTCCTGAGGAGCTGGCTCTCTGCGGTCCGGGATGAGGGAGTGAGTCGACTTGACCTGAGGCACCGAAGAGGGAGGGGCGGACGGAGCAGACTGTGGAGTAGAACCAGGTTCTAACACTCCACATGACCTCGAACGCACCTCTGTCAGGCAGAGCCAGAGGTCCCCGCTCCGAGAAGCTGAGAACCTCCCTCGGCACCGACAGTGATGGCTCCGAGGCCGATGTCGGAAGCCGAACTCACCAGCGCCGAAGCTCCGAGAGGAAGAGCGGGGTCGGACAAGGGTCCGATGCCACTCACCCCCTCGGAGCCGACGAGGGAAGTCCGGCGCCGAGATTCTTCTAAGGAAGAAATCGGAGCCGACGATGGAGCCGAAGACATCTGTATCGGCTCCGACGCTACCACAGTCTCGGTTCCGAAACGCCCCGGCTCCGAGCTCAACGGAGTCGGAGGAGGAACATAATGGGGGACAGGGTCAGGCATCGACTGATGAGTCGGGCTCTGAAGCATTTGGGCCAGTGCCTCGGACTTAAGAAGTCGACTCACTACCCTCTGAAGGTCATGGTCCGAAAGCCTCGATGACCTAGAGGAGTGAGATCTATGGCTCCGTTCAGACAGCAAGGGAGATGCTGGAGCCGAATGAACGGAGCCAAGGGACGGTGACCTGGACCTCTTTCTAGATGTCGGTTCCGAAGGTCTGGTCGGAACTGACAAAGGAATTTACAATACCTCGGCTCCAGCCGGAGCCGAGGAAACCACAGAAACTGCAGTCTGAGAGTCATCGGCTCCAGCTGGAGCCGATGTAGACGGAGGTTTCGAAGCCTTAGGCCTCGGCTCAGACGCTGGAGCCGAGGACCTAGAAGCCTTGGAGGGTTTTCCCGAAGGAACAGTAAGGGAACCCTCAGGCTTAAGTAAACCTCTCAGAATAAGTTTATTCTTTCTTTCCTGCAGGACTCTGGGGCTGAAGCCATGGCATACAGCACAAGAGTCCTGCAGGTGTAAAGGTCCCAGGCAGAAGACACAAGAAGTGTGACCGTCTGTCAGAGACATTTTCTGACAGCACGAGTCACACTTCTTGAAGCCTGAGACCTTTGAGTCTTTGGACATTATAGAAAGAGTGTAATCACACACACACAGTCAAACACACTGATTACACCCTATACAAGTTTTAACTCAAAAATTAAACACTATCAAAGTTTTAACACACACACACCACTAGGGGAAGGAAAAAAGGCCCGAAGGCCCGAAGGAAGAACTTATAAGTTCTTTGTGGAAAAGGGGATAATAGAAGAGAAAGGGGTCAAAATCCACTAAACTAAGGGAAATAATTGTAAAGAATTAAACTAAAGGGATTTAAGTAGACTAAAAATTACCCTACTATAACTTACCAAGAAGCCGGTGGAAACCACACACCTCGATCGCTGTAGCGGCAAACGAGATCTGAGGTAACTCACGCCTAGCATTCTGGGATATAAGGGGAGCCTCGAGCCGGTGGAACCAACTCTCGAGCTTTTAGAGTGGCCGAGTCGGAGCCGAGGTCGGCTCCGAACCCATCCAGCAAGAATGAAGGCGAGATAGACAACTTAACATCTGCTACCTTCAGCTTTCTACCCTATTATGTTTCCTGAATGAATGGGTGACTACTTAAGCAGACCCTTTCAGCCACAACCCATACAGCAGTCAAGTAATGGGCACTTTTTCCAGCAATGTTGCAGTGTAACTGGCTATGCATGAGACAGAGCAGCAAAACACCAAGTAAAAAACTGAAGGACCTTCTGAGCCTCTAAAGATGCATCATTTTTTTTCTTAAATGACTAGATGAACAGTCAGCAACATGAAAAGAAAAGCATCATACCTTCGATAATGTTTTTCCTCCAACAGGTACATCTATCGCTCTTTGTGAATTTGCAGCTGCACAGTCTGCTACAAACAAGGAATTAAATTAACATCCTACACACCTCTATCTTAAGCACTAGTCCCACAAATTCCAGCATATAGCTGCACAGCTTTTACTAGCTTTTAAGAATAATGGCAATGTCAATTCTTATATAACAATCAAAGATGGAAGCAAAAAATAAAGCCCATAGGCAATATTACAAAACTTTCACTCTTAAGCAAGACATTTCACTATTACTTTATACAAAGTTACAATTTATACACTACAAATATACCAACATAGAATTAAGTCTTCTGATACCCTGGAGTAGACCAAAAAAAAAAAAAAAAAAAGAATTCTGCAGTTGTTTGATCATTCTAATACTCTCAAAAAGCCAAATGCAGTGCTGCTATCAGTTGAGGCAGGAGACTCACGTAAACATAAAAAACCCAAATCAGTCCCCTGGGAATGAAAAAAGAGATTAAAACCAAAAAGATATTCATAAAATAAAAATTTTTTAAGACATTTTCAGATTTCAATGCTGTTTGAATCATTTTAAACCATTTGTTTTTGGAATTACAAAAATTTTTTATCTGTGGAACAGATATGTTAACATAAAAATGCAAAAAAAGAAGGAATACCTTTTAAATTTAAGATCAAAATTTCCATAAATGAAAATACATTTTTGATATTCAAAAATAATAAAGGAAATTTCTTAAATTTTACCAAAAAAACTTTTTTTATTAAAACCCGAACACCTTTCAATTCTATTTTTGGGGTGTTTATAAAAAGGCTTTGGGAACTAAAAAAAAAATTTTAAAAAGGGTTTCCAAAAAAAAAAATTTTAAAAAAGAACATAAGTTTAAATTTTTCTAGGGAAAAGGGGTTTTTAAAAAAACAAAAAATTTTTTTCCTAAAAAAATTTAAATTTTTTTAAAACCAAATTTTTTGAAAATATACAAATCAATTTTTTGGAAATTTAACAAAAGGAAAAAAAAAAATTTTTTTTAAAAAAAAATGCCAAAAATTTTTTGGGAAATTTTAAAATAAAGCCAAGTAAATATAAAAATTTTCAAAAAAAATGAAAAAAATGGAAAAAAAAAAAAACTTTAGGGCCCCTAAGGAAATATCAAAAAAAATTTTAAAAAAATTAAAAGGAACACAAAAAAAAGGTTAAAAAGCAAGGCATTTTAAAAAAATAAAATTTTTATAAAAAGTTTTAAATTAAAAAATACTTCTTTTATTTCAAAATACCCTTTTAATTAAATATAAAATTTTTGGTTAAAATTTTTTTAATGTTTTAAAACTCTTTTTGGGGTTTGTTGTTATAAACCATTTAATAAAAAAATTTTTTCGTTGGTTTTTTAAATTTTTAAATTGTTAAAAATTTATTTATTTAACCTAATTTGGTTATAAAAAATTTTATTTAGGTTGGTCAATTTTATAATATTTTCCTGATTTGGTATTTCAAAAATTTTTAATTCCCGACAAAAAAGGAATTTAACTTGGTTTCCCTTTTTTAAAATTTTCAAAACTTTAATTTAAATTCCTGGCACCCTTAGAATTAGGTTAAGTCATTTTTTTAAAATTCATTAGTGAATTTTCGATTGTGGGCGTTTAAAAAACTTTTTTCAAAATTTTTGCACTTTTTAAAACTTTAATTTCCCCTTTAAATTGATGCCTAAAAATCTACTGATTGGTTGTCAAGAAAATTTCCCAATCTAATGCTTTTTAGTTTTCAGAAAACTTTTAAATTTATATCTCAAAATTCATTTTAAATAATTTACAAGTCTTGTGGGTCAAATGTAAGTGTTTTTTATTGTAGGGCCCTTTAAAATTTAAAGAACTTTTTTTATAGTCCTTTTTGGTTCTAAACTTTTTTTGATTTTAAGTATCGGGTTTTTAATTTCCTTTTTTCATTTTGGGGATTTTTTTTTACAAAAATATTGTTTTTTAAATTGCCATAATTTTAACTATTTATACAGGTTCTTTAAGTGTTTTGGTCCAATTTTTTCTTTCACATAGCTTTTATGTTCAATAAATTAAATTCAAGGGAATTTGTTCAGCCTGAACTTAATTTTATTTAAAATTTATTAATTAATTTTGGGAAAAGTGTTTTTCCAATTTTAACCGATTAATAGGTCTAAACTTATAACTTATATTCCTTTCATAAAAATTTAATTATCTTACCTAAATCGATTTCATTGTTATTATCCCAATAACAGCCCGAAAGGGTTAATGCAAATTTAAAATTTTTTAATTTTCCCAGCAAAGGGTTTTTGGGTTTTTAAAATTTAGGTTTTAACTTTGTTTTAAAAAAATTTTCCCAAAAAATTTTTTTTTTATTTTTGAAATTTTTTTAAGTTTTTGTTGACCCGGTTTAATTTTTAAAAATTTGCGTCCCCCCCAACCTTTTAAAAACATTTTGGGAAAAGGGGGTTAACTAATACCTGAATTTTGGATTTTTTAAAAGGCCTTTTTCCTTTGTTCTTTTTCCTTTTTAAAAAATTTTTTCCCCAATTTTTAAAACCCCCCTATTCCCTTTTTTTTTCCCCTTGTTCTTTTTTAAATCCCTTTTTTTTTTAACAAAAACTTTATAAAAAACCCAAAACATTTTTAGTTCCCCATTAAATTGGATTTTTTTTTAAAAGAAAAATTTCTTTCGCCCCCAAAAAACCACATTTTTTAAAAAAAAATTTATTTTACATTTTTTTTTTTTTTTAAAAAATTTTAAAGTTAAATTTTAAAATTTTCCAAAATTTTTTTTAAAAATTTTTTAAATTTTTTCTGCTTTTAAAAAAAAAATACTTTTTTAAAATTTATCTGCAAAAAAATCCAAAAAAACCCAAAAAAATTTTTCCCCTTTTAGCACGCCCAAAAAAAAAAAAACAAAAACCGGGAAAAAACCAAAAAAACAAAAAAAAAAATGTTATAAAAATTTTTTTTAAAAAATTAAAGTTTTAAAAGTTTTAAAATTTTTTTTTTGGAAAATTTTAAAAAAAAAATTTTAAAGAAAAACAATTTAATAAACCAAAATTTCAAAAAATAAATTTTTTTTTAAAAAAAATTTGGGAAAATTCTTAAAAAAATCCTTAAAACTTTCACAAAAGTGGTGCGATATTTGCAAAGCTGCATCTCACACACCACTATCTTAGTAGAGATGCTAGATATTGAAACGCGATAAAACTTGCTGTTTATCTAAGGATTTTAATGATTTAACACCATGAGGAGAGAGAATGTTCAGGGTTTTAATGAATGTAGCAACAGTTTTTAATGATTGTAGAATGATATAGACCAAGCACAATGCTCCTTTTATTTATTTTAGAATGTATCAGGGTATATGCATATTTTTAGTTATTTGCATGGACATTCTCATCATTAATTGTATATTTGGATGGAAGTATTCCTTCTAAATATTGTTGCATTTAACTATGTTAACTTTTTGAGTATCTGTTCCTTTAAGACAAGATAACATGTGACATATCAATTTGTAATGTCCAATAGGAAGCTTAAGGATGGTTTAAAAATGATTCAAACAGTTTTATTCATTGTTTTAAGAGTCTGAAGAAGCCTTTGGCAAAGCCACTCATTGGAATAAACTTTATTATTTTATGAATGCATCTTATTTGAAGTTCCTTTGAATCTCTGCTTTCGCTTCATTGCCACTGGAGGGTCACACACTTGGATTTGGATTGCTCTTTATGTTTACGGAGTCTCCTGCCTCAACTGATAGCAGCACTGCATTTGGCTTTTGAGTTGTATTATTTATTTGGTCAGTGCTGCAGGAAGTAAGGATGGCTAACTAAAGCAGCATAAACATTGAACTACCATATGTACCACGCTGCTCTGGAACATACTTCTAATGTCCTTGACAGATTTAAGACTTGTGTATCTGGAAGTATCAATTCATTATTGATTTTAATCCAGTTGTTGATGGAGGGACAGTCACCTAACTGATGTGAGTACTATGGATTCTGTTAAAGACTTACAAGATTTAGAGTATGTTTTCGTAAATTGGTTAAACTACAAGTTCAAAGACATTATTTTGAAAGTTGTTTGAACAAACGGATTATACCGCCTACGCTGCATCGAAGATGCCTACATCTGGTACCTCATTACCAGACTTACTATATCGCTGGCAGCAACTCAACATGGAGTTGAGTTTTAGTTATATGAAACTCTTACTTGAGTTTCATCTGCCTGAAGAGGAGAGACTGAGATTGACTGTAAATAACTTGTTTAAAGACTTTGAAAGTAAATATGCTAACAATGAGATGTGCATGGGAAAATTAGGAAAGTAATTGAAGATGTTTTGTTTTTAGAGAAACGTTGCTAGACCAAAAGAAAGCTAAGATTACCAGGGATGTAAGAGATTTTAAGAACAATAATGTATTCACCTGGCCTAGGGAAATGAATCCAAATTTACACTATAGTCAGGGCTCAAATGCCTCACGCAGGCCTCCAGGTAGAACAGGTAACAATTTTGTGAATGCCACACTGAGCACACCTATAATCAATCCTGATAGACATCCAGGAAGTGATACTTCAGAAAGTAGATCATTTAATAGAATTGATTTAAACAATAAGCAGAGTGATATCACTGACATTTTAGGTACCAGTGTAACCACAGAATCTGATCAACCAGTCACAGCAAACAATAATCTAGAAACGGACAATGTAAGCCCTAACAGGACACAAGGAAATGGGAGAGTTAACAGTACTGTTGTAGGTGAAGGTCTGATAGGCTGCATTACGGATGTACAGAGGTCAGGTGCAGCAGTGGTAAGACCAAAACAAATAGTGTTATTGTGAATACAAATATATTACCTGCCCTCCCCATAGCACAAAAATCATTTTTGGACAAAAGAAGGTCAACCAGCAGGGGAGACAGAAGAGGAAAGGATCGTTAGACGAAAGCAGGAACAAGTAGGCCCCACGATAAAGAAAATGTGGGGAGGCAGAATCATTGATCATGAACCTTTCCGCAGGGTTGTAAATGAGTATGAGAAACAAGTCCTAAATAAAGGACTAAGTTTTATTCCCACTAAGAACAGTGACTTAGTGGACACTATTATAGAAACCAAAATGTTCATTCGTAATTTACAACTAAGGCTAGAGTTTGGACAGTTTGATGACAATTCAGTTAAGAATAAGCACCGCCCTAACAGCACTTACGTGCCTCAACTTCACCCAACAATTGAAGTGTTTGGCAATGTAGTGGAAGATGACATATACAAATGCTATCAGGAGAAAACACCTTCAAGACATGGACTAATTTAAACTATAAGCAGAGACAAGCATTGTATTCACTCAAAGATGATAGCTCTATAATAATAAGACCAGCTGATAAAGGTGGCCCCGTGGTCATCATGGATGATATATACTACACTAACAAAATGTTTCAAATGTTAAATGACAGCAATACTTACTCCATACTAACTAAGGACAATTTAATAGATATGGTGTTCAGTGTTTATAATACCTTGATGACTTAGTTATGTCTCTGGACATAACTCAACAACTCTATGAGTACTTTAAGGTGAACAACCCCATCATCCCGATTATACAGGGACTCCCCAAAGTCCATAAAACAGCTGAGATCCACCACTCAGACCCATTGTTGCAGGGCAAGGTTGGGTCACTGAACCCTTATCTATTTACTTGGAAAGTGTATTAAGACCCTTAGTCAATGACAATAGGAATATTTTGAAAGATAGCAAACAGTTTCTCTTAGATTTATACTCTCAAACTCGACCTTTAGGTGAACAGCAACATTACTTTTTTGTGACACTAGACGTAGTCAGTTTATTCACTGTAATTCCTAATGACACAGGAATAAGAATGTTAACAGAATATTTGAAGATACATTCCGACTTTTCGGATAAAAAAGTTGATCTTATAACTCTGTTACTTGAGATTGTCTTGACTAACAACGCTTTTGCTTTTCAAGAATCCATATTCTTACAGAAGGATGGCGTAGCTATGGGCACATCTTGTGCTAATAGTTACACCAACCTAGTGATGGCTAGGTGGGAAGATGTTCACTTATATGACCATCCACTTTTCAATGAATTTGTTGGTATGTATTGCCGCTTTGTAGATGACCTCTTCCTTATTTGGTTGGGTGATGAACCCTCTTTAAAGAATTTCGCTTCTTATTTGGATAACACTACGGATTATTTAAAATTCACCATGAATTTTTCAGATGAAACTATACCATTTTTGGATGTGGAAGTATTCAGGATGTCCAATGGCCTTATTAATACAACCATTCATAGGAAAGCCTGCCAAAGAAACAACATACTACACAGAAACAGTATGCATCCTGTACATGTATTCCAAAATGTCCTTAAAGGACAATTCATGAGAGTATCAAGGTTGAACCCACAACAAGAGTTCTATGAGAAAGGAATAGAGGACATGAAGGATAGATTTCTAGAAAGGGGCTATAAAGAAAATGAAATATTAGAAATGGTCAGAACTGTGGAGCCGCCTAAGAACGAAAGTACTGCTAAACCTTACTTTATGGCACATGAAGGTAGTATGAAGAGTCCAAGCCTTTAAAACTGAAATTAGAACCAACCTCACTTTCAGTAAAATGAACTTGGAGGTGAAAAACCCTGGATAGACACTGGGGAATACTGAACCGATAGGGATGTCAATCACGTAGTAGGACCAACTCCACGTACAACCTACAAGAATCCTCAGAATTTAAGACGCATTTTATGTAGACCCAAACATCCGGGAAAAGTAGACCAATAAATGATAGAAACACAGTACCCTGTGGTCATTGTAATCAATGCATCTACATTAATAAAGATACCACTTTTGAGCATCCTGTTACGCCACGCATATAACTTCAGAACTAACACTTAACTGTGAAAGTAAGAATGTGGTATACATGGCCACCTGTATAACCTGCAAAGCTATTACATTGGCAAAACCAATAGATCACTTAAGGAAAGAGTTAGGGAACATATTTACCACATTAGGATAGGTACTGAGACCAATGCCCTAGCTAGACACAATACAACAGCAGGCACCAATCATAATTTTAAATTTTGTGTTATTGAACAAGTCAGCGTGGGTTTTAGAGGTGGTGATCTAATCAACAAAACCTTAGAACAGGAGACACGTTGGATTATCAGACTAAGGTCTGATAGGTCACCAGGGCTTAATGATAAAGTGCAACTCAAACCATTTTTAAGAAGTAGAAGACTACGAAGATGACTTAACCTACTATTACCTAAATAGAGTAGTAAGGTAATTTTAAAACTACGATTGATGTCACTCTTATAGTAAATCAGTGTAAGAATCAGTCCTTGTAGACTGAATATAATTATTTTCATAGTATTAATGTTCTGAGCTTTATAGCCACAAGTAGATGTGTTCTTAGTATCAAATCCCAGGAACTGATGGACCTTTGGATATGTTCGGCTTTGTTTCAGCCTTACTTCTGAGCCCATACCTCACATACTAGTATGTTTTTCATCCCTCCTTTCACCACCTCAATATATTAGTGGTTATTGGGCATAGTTTACACATGCATGTGTGTAAATATATACACATGTATATACAAGCATGCATATACGTCTATATATTTGTTCACTGTAGCTGGAATTTATTTTACGACTGAGCTAGGTACCCCATACATCAATAGATAGTTTTGTTTTATCATTAGGTACAGGCTTAGTATTGTTGCGGATTGTTTATCTCTTCTCATTTTCATTTGACCTTTTAACTTAGAATGTTGTTATATTTAGCACCAACTATGTACATGGAAGTAGTTGCTTTTTTACTAGTTAGGGACCCTATCATCTATGGAGCTTTATACTTAGGTATTATTATATGTGTGCTTTGTGCTAATTTCAAGCTTTATTGTGTCAATTTTTATGTGTTTGTCTTAGCATTTCACTATTTATCTGTTTTTATCTTTTTATTTTGTATTAGTTAATGCCATCTCTGCCATGTTCAGCTTAACACTTTAATAAGTGTACTCATTAATATGTACACGTTTCATTGTTTTAAATAGTGACACTTTGTGATCAATATATGCTTCTAGGGCATAATCGTGCTTACAAATACTGTCTATTTTAGGCACAGGACAGCAGAATATAGGCTCACCTTTTTTCTTAGAAATTTAAACATTGTTTCTGTTGTTCAGTACTTAGATGCTTAGAACGTGCTCACCGCACGTTGAGTTACCATAGCGCATGAAGTTATGTTGTACTCAATTGCATTCAGAGTTCCTATAGCACACGGCACTTTACAACTTGTAAACAGTTTGTTTTACGTGGAATCTAAGAGGTTCCTATTTGTGGAATTTTTTAATCTTGGACAACAGCCTTTCACCGATATGATGAGGTCTGACTCCTTGATGAGGCATATCGCGAAATACATTATATTCGCTATGTTGTTTTGTGGTAAAGGTACGCTTACATTTTTAGTACAGAGTTCTCGCTATATTAGTTTTTTAACCTGATATATGCAAAGTTGCATTCGACACACCACTATCTTAGTAGAGATGCTAGATATTGAAACGCGATAAAACTTGCTGTTTATCTAAGGATTTTAATGATTTAACACCATGAGGAGAGAGAATGTTCAGGGTTTTTAATGAATGTAGCAACAGTTTTTTAATGATTGTAGAATGATATAGGACCAAGCACAATGCTCCTTTTATTTATTTTTTAGAATGTATCAGGGTATATGCATATTTTTTACTTATTTGCATGGACATTCTGATCATTAATTGTATATTTGGATGGAAGTATTCCTTCTAAATATTGTTGCATTTAACTATGTTAACTTTTTTGAGTATCTGTTCCTTTAAGACAAGATAACATGTGACATATCAATTTGTAATGTCCAATAGGAAGCTTAAGGATGGTTTAAAAATGATTCAAACAGTTTTATTCATTGTTTTAAGAGTCTGAAGAAGCCTTTGGCGAAAGCGCTCACTCATTGGAATAAACTTTATTATTTTTTATGAATGCATCTTATTTGAAGTTCCTTTGAATCTCTGCTTTTCGTTTCATTGCCACTGGAGGGTCACACACTTGGATTTGGATTCTAATACTCTAGAACTACACATGCTGACTACACATGCTGTTAACACTTTTACACAAGATCTGGGGAAAAAAGCAAATAAATGTCATGAGTGCCTCAAGGATGCTAGTACCAATACCACCCTTCAGAGTGGAAGAGAAACTCAGTAAGCCAAACTTAATGAACCCCCCCCCCCAAATACACTGTCCTACTCCTACCTGAATGACAATATTGCTGGCCGGGGATGCACAGCCTTTCGGAAAGGAGATACTTGTATTTAACAGAAAATCAAACATTCTTTTTTCTGCTACTTTGTGCAAACCTAGAACTGTAATATATTACCAGTGGGGAAAGGTGAAGTCCCAAAAGGGGAGTGCATGAGGCCTGCCCTTCAGCAGTAAGAGTATCTTACTTACAGTCCATATTCATAAATATACATAGTACAAGTGCAATATATTTTCCATATTTCTAAATGGGACTTGTACAAACTTATTTCTTAAACTTCTCTCTCTGTGTAGTTCCTTTTTCTATGCACATGGACCAGGAATGCTCTTTGCAATTTAAGCAACTCAATCAAATTAAATTTAGATAAAAATAAAAACTAGGTGGTCCCTTTGTATTAGATCTACTATCCTGAAAGAACATGGAAGTTACAACATTTGGGAAACCAAACAGAGCAAAAAAACCTGGTATTTCTGAACCTGGATTTGGGTGTTTCACAATTCCTTCCAAAAATTAAATAATCCAGTTCTTGATAGAAACTTGCATGAACATCTTTCTGCATACTACTACAGGATACCCAGCTGTTTTCCTGGTAAATACTAATTTTCCATCAATATATCAATAGTGTATCTGTATACATTTACCACAGTGCTTAAAAAATTAGGAAATAAGCACCAAAGGAATTGGCATATAAAAAAAAAGTTATGTGGTTACCATAATGTTCCATCCATGTTGTTCCATCTCTTTATTCTCACTGATGTGGTCCAGTCTTGGCCTTTTACAAAAAACTGAGACATTCAGCAAAACTCTTGGGTATTCTCCCTTACCTATAATGCAACTCCCTGACTTCATCAGATCTTGTTTGCCCCTGACAACGCAGAGTTAACTGCTTTCATTGATTAACAGACAAAATTATTTCTGAGGCTACAGAGTGCTGTAATATCCATTTAGCACTACTCGATCTCCCAGGAGTATAGGCAAGGGGTATGGAGGGAGGGTTGTGAGAATAAAGGTCGAGATGGACAACACACATGGAACGTTATGGTAAGTACAGAACTTCATGTGATGTCAATCTCGCCTTTATTCTCACTGATAGGACTGTGTCCCCAAGCTACCTGATTCTTAGGTGGTACATGGGAGAATATTCCTCGGAACCATACAACCTACTCCTAGAGGCCAAATCCACTTTGTAATGAGTAATAAAGGTATGAGGGTTTGTCCATGTCACTACAGCACAGATGTTATCAAACAGTAACCTAGCTTGAAAATCTGCATAAGTAACTACCAACCAAGTGGAAAGAGCTTTAAAGTACAGTTTTGTACCTACCATAAATGTAGATGTTAGAGTGTATACCCTGCTGCAGTCATCACACTTGGGTTATCCTGCAGTCAGGCGGTCCCCGCAGTCGGCCAGAATTCCAAAGTCTTGGTCCGGCGTCGGTTGCTGTCCCTTCTTCCCTGACGTCAGAGCGCCAGGGGTATATTAGGCGCATCAGACGCCATTTTCTTCAATTTTTCTTGCCCCAGATGTCAGGTGCCCCTAATAGGTAGGCAAAAATATATGTATATATATAGCTATCTTGAAAAAAAGTAAAACAAAACCCTTAGACACAAGCAAATACACCACATAGGTTGTATAGAATAGAGATAAATTCAGCTAGTTTTAGAGGGGATGGAGGGAGGGTAACCTGGACTGCAGCAGGGTATACACTCAAACATCTACATTTATGGTAGGTACAAAACTGTACTATGTTCATCGTGTTACCCTGCTGCAGTCATCACACTTGGGTAGAATCGCAAAGCTAAAGATGGGCGGAGGAGTCAAACAGGGTTAGAGGGGGCTAGAAGGCCCTGCAAAACTGCAGTGGCGAAGCCCGCCCTGGTCTTAGAGTAAAGTGGTAAGTGATCATGTTTCGTGAAGGTGTGTACTGAACTCCAAGTTGCAGCTTCCAGAATTTCCTTGGTTGGTACCCCCCTGAGGAAGGCTGTAGATGTAGCTGCTGCCCTGGTAGAGTGGGGCCTTATGGTAGCAGGAACTGGTTTTCCATGGTGGGTGTAGCAAAAAAGTATGCAATGTCCTATCCATTTGGAAATGGTTTGTTTTGAGATGGCCTTTCCTTGTGACGCTGTAGCACAGGATACAAGAAGTTGGTCAGATTTTCTGAAAACTTTAGTATTATCCAAGTAGTAAAATAGCTGTCTGTGAATGTCCAAGGATTGCAGGAGTCTTTCTCCTTTGTTCTGTGGATTTGGAAAGAAGGTGGGGAAATGGATGGTTTGATTTAGGGCCACACTGGATACCACCTTAGGCATAAAGGAGGGGTTAGTTCGTAGAGAAACCCTGTCTAGAAAAATGAGGAAAGGCTCTACTGCCATTAGTGCCTGAAGCTCTGAAACTCTTCTAGCTGAAGTGATTGCTAGCAGCAGGGCAGTCTTCCATGATATAAACTTTAGGTCAGCTGAGAAAGCTGGTTCAAAAGGAGGTAGTGTGAGTTTGCCAGAACAAAATTTAGGTCCCAAGTAGGTGTTGGTGCTCTCCTGGGAGGCCTAATGTTCTTAGCCCCTCTGAGAAATTGCCTTAAGAGTGGATGTGAAAATAAGGGAGGATCCGTGTTGTAGTGAGCAGAAATAGCTGAGGCGTGGATTTTAATAGACGAAAAAGAAAGCCCTTTGTGTAACATCTCAGTAAGATATTGCAGAATCTGAGGTATGTCAGGCTGAAGGGTATTTTGGCCTTTAGCTTGGTTCCAGGCGCAAAACCTTTTCCATTTGTCTGAGTAGGCTTTCCTGGTGCTGGGCCTCCTGGTCTCCAGAATAACTTCCACAAAAGCTTGTGAAAGAGGACCTGGCTGGTTGCCTAGGGGATTTGCCATGCAGCCAAGTTTAAGGTTTTGAGCTGGCTGTGTAGAACCTGATTGTCTTGCTGTGGGAGCAGGTGGGTAATTTGTGGTAGAATCCATGGTGGGCCATGGGCCACATTCCTTAATAGTGGGTACCAGTGCTGGCGCGGCCAGTCTGGAGCATTGAGTATCATTCAGGGTCTCTCCATCCTGACTTTCAGTAGCACCTTTGTAAGAAGGGGTAGTGGAGGAAAGGCATATACTGTTAGCATTTTCCAACTGAATGAGAGTGCGTCCACTTTCCAAGCTTGTTGGTGAAAGGTCCTTGTGCAAAACCTTGTTAGCTGATAGTTTTGAGGGCTGGAAAACAGGTCTATGTCTGGGAGCCCCCACTTTTGAGTTATCATTGCGAATACTTGTGGATCCAGTTTCCATTCATGGGTATCCATGATGTTTCTGCTTAGGTAGTCTGCCAATATGTTCTTTTTTCCTGGCAGGAATTGAGCTTGTAATTGAACTTGGTAAGCCAGTGCTGTGTTCCACAAGGTCATTGCTTGCCTGCATAGAGGATAGGAGTGTGTGCCCCCTTGTTTGTTTATGTACCACATTACTGTGGTGTTGTCTGTCCTTATGATAAGTTGTCCTGGATGCAAAAGGTCCTTGAAGGTCGTCAGAGCATTTTGTACAGCTACCATTTCTTTTTGACTGATGCACAGATTCCTTTGATCTGCTGTCCATAAGCCTTGGACGCACCGTCCTGCCATGTGTGCCCCACAAGCATAGTCCGATGCATCTGTTGTCAGTTTGCCTGGCTGGGGGTAGGGTGAAAGGCTGACCCTTGTTGAGGTGACAAGCCTGTGACCACCACAGAAACTGCTGTTGAAGGCAGGGAATGAGAGTTATCATTGTTTAAAAGCTGTGACTGTTGAGTCCATACGCTTTTTAGGTACCATTGTAATTTCCTCATATGCAGTTTTGCAAATGGTAGTAGTATGCAAGATGCCATGAAGCCCAAGGCCTGCAGAATTTTTCTTGCAGGGAGTTGGGTCTTTGTTGCCATTGTTCTGAAGTATTGAGTTAATTGTAGTTTGTCTGGCATCAGATAAGCCATCTGGGCTGTTGTATTCAAGCTGGCACCCAGGAATGTCAGTTTGTGAGGGCACTAGTTTTGATTTCTGTTAGTTTACTGTGTACCCTAGGCAACTTAGATATCTTACAAAAGCCAGGTGTTGTAAGAGAGAATGTCATTGCTTTCTGCTTGTATGAGACAGTCGTCCAGGTATGGGTATATTTGAATTCCCCTCTGTCTGCAGTATGCAATTACTGGTGAGAGGCATTTTGTGAAGACCTTGGGTGCAGTAGATAAGCCAGAGGGCAGTGCAGAGAATTGGTAATGGGTTGAATCTGCAATGAAACGGAGGTATCTTCTGCAATTTTGTCCGATAGGGACATGCAGGTATGCCTCCTTGAGGTTCATTACTAGCCAAGCTTTCTTGCCCAACATGGGAAGAAGCTGCTGTTAGTGTTAGCATCTTGAATTTGGGTACTTACAAGAAAGTGTTTAAAATTGAAAGGTCCAGAATGGGTCTCCAAGCATTGTCCTTTCTGGGGACTAGAAAGAGCCTTGAGTAAAATCCTTGGCCTTGCTCCTGCGTAGGTACCAGTTGGATGGCTTTCATTTCCATGAGAGCTGCAATTTGTTTTTGTGCCTCTGCCCATTGATTCTGTGGCAGGTTTGGCATTCCTTTTATCCTTGGCAAGCTGTGGAAATGGAATATGTATCCGTGTGAGATAATGTCTAGGACCCATTTGTTCTTTGTGATGATGCGCCAGTTGTCTGCAAAAAGTATTAATTTTCCTCCCAAGGGAGCTGCCAAGAGGGTTTTGCTTAGCAGTTTGATGTTTAAGTCATTGTGATTGCCCTCCAGTGGTTTGGGACCCGTCTTCTCCTCCATTCTGTGTTGAAGTGCCCCATTGGCGAGGTTTGTAAGGGATGTCCTTGTCCTCTGCCCCTTGGGTGCCTGTATTTACCCCTGTGTGGCCTGTCAGAAGCTGGAAAGGACCAATTTTTTTTTGGCCAATTTCTGCTGAAGCGTGGGGGCTGTACCTGTAAGAAATCTTTGACCGTCTGCATAGATTTTGCCTTATCCTCCATTTTCTTTAAAACCTCCTCTGCTTTAACCCCAAATAAAACATCCTGCTGTAGAGGTGCATCCAGTAACATTGCTTTAACATGACCAGGCAGAGATTGTTCCTTTAACCAAGCATGCCTACGTTTCACACATCCAGTAACAGCTGCTCAGGAGGAAGCTTCCAAGGCATCAAAACCACATTGTAAAGTATGTTTGCCCACCTGTTCAGCTGCATGCAACAGATCTTGCATTTCCTTGAGTTCAGACTGTTGAGGGAGCGTGCCCATCTTTTGTTTTATTTGAGACATAAGGAATTGCTGGTATTTAAGCATGTGAAATTGACAATTTAATGCTCTTGTAGCTAGAGTAGTAGAGGTGTAAACCTTCTTCCCCCACCTGTCTAGTGCTCTGGAGTCCCTTTCCGAAGGTACAGGATTTTTAGCCATAGAAGCCTTAGCCCCTTTGGGACCCTGGGAGATTGTTTCTGGATCAACAGCAGGGCTTTTGTAAAGGAATTTGTGAGAGTCAGGCACTCTATAGTATCTATCTGGTTTGGCTGGAGCAGGAGGCAGAGAATCTGGATTTAAACTAGATTCTAAGAAAACATCATCTACTATGTCCAAAACAGGAGGGATAGCAACAGGTATGTGCTGGGGAAGTAAAAGAAACTCCAGGAGCCTTTTGAGTCAGAGTAGTCCTGACCTTCCCAGTGGAAATGTTCCCTCATGGTGTGTAAGGTTTCCCCAAAGGAGTAGTCTTCAGCGGGAGAAGCTGAGGGAATTGAGTCTTCAGCATCGGAATCTTCAAAAGGGGGAAAGGAGTAATCCTGTTCCTCAGAGGAGCCAGAGGCAACAGACACCTGATCAGAGGAGGCGTAATCCTCCTAGTGTCTTGGCCTTTTGTCGGGGGGGAGGGGACCACTGATCAAAGAAATCAAATCTTCAGCCATTTTAAGCATCTGTTTCTTGGGCATAGGGCCTTGACCTGGAGACTGAAATGTAGGCTTTTTTGGTTTTAGAGGAGTCTTACGTTTAGCATAAGATTTAATGGTGAGGGTAGTCTGTCTGAAGACACCTTCAGAAAAGTACAGTTTTGTACCTACCATAAATGTAGATGTTCGAAGATCCACATTGCTGCAGTCATAACCTGTGGGTAGTCCGCTGTCCTCAGTCGGCCCGAATACCAAAGTATTAGGCTGGCGTCGGTCATGGGCGCTCAGATCGGACGTCAGTGCGTCAAGGTATTAAAGCGCATGACCGACGTCATATCCTCAGTCTTTTCTTGCCCCAGATGTCAGAAGGCCCTAAAAAGAAAGGCCACAGCCTAAAATAGAAAAACCTCCAAAACCCATGTACAAACAACATTTCTAACCCAAACCATACAACCACTCCAAACTACAGAGGGGAAGGAGGGAGGGTAAATTGGACTGCAGCAATGTGGATCTTCGAACATCTACATTTATGGTAGGTACAAAACTGTACTATGTTCTTCATCTCACATTGCTGCAGTCATAACCTGTGGGTAGAATCCCAAAGCAAAGGTAAAGGGAGGTTGGCAAAATCATAAAGCATTGGGAGCTGCTAATATGCCCTGTAAGACTGCAGTGGCAAATCCAGCCCTAGATTTGGAATAAAGAGGAGATGGTAATGTTTAGAAAAAGTGTGCACTGAACTCCAAGTAGCTGCTTCCAAAATATCTTTAGTAGCTACACCCTTAAAAAAGCAGTAGAAGTGGCAGTAGCCCTAGTGGAATGAGGTCTGATTCCAGCCGGAATCTCCTTACCATGATGAGAATAACAAAAGGCAATACAATGGCCAATCCACTTAGAAATAGTTTGTTTAGAAACAGGTTTCCTGAGAGCCCAAAGCAAAAGAGACAAATAACTGTTGAGACTGTCTGAACCTTTTAGTCCTGCTCAAATAATAACGCAACTGCCTGTGAATATCCAAAGTGTGCAAAATTTTCTCCTTTATTTTGGGGATCAGCATAAAAAGTAGGCAAATGAATAGATTGGTTCAAGGCCACATTTGAAACCACTTTAGGCATAAAAGTAGGGTTAGTACGCAAAGATACCCTATCCTTATGAAAAATCAGGAAGGGTTCAACTGCCATTAGAGCCTGTAATTCAGATACCCTTCTAGCAGACGTAATGGCCAACAAAAAAGCAGTCTTCCAAGACAAAAACTTTAACTCAGACATAGCTGCAGGTTCAAAAGGAGGTAAAGTAAGTTTTTCCAACACAAAATTGAGATCCCAGGAAGGAGTAGGAGCTCTACGCGGGGGTCTTATGTTCTTTGCCCCTCTAAGGAATTGCTTAAACAAAGGATGAGAGAATAAAGGTGGGTCACAGCCATAGTGAGCAGAAATGGCTGCAGCATGAACTTTTACAGAGGAGGACAAACCCTTGTCTAATAATTCTGTAAGATATTGAAGAGAAACACTCAAATCAGGCCTGGAAACATCAAAGCTCTTTGTTTTGCTCCAAATAAAAAATCTCCATTTATCAGCATAAACTTTCCTTGTACTAGGCTTTCTGGCCTCCAAAATAACATTCAAAACTTGTTGAGGAAGCTGCGACCCTCCAGGTTCTAGAACAGAATATGCCATGCTGTTAGATGCAGGGACTGAATCCATTGAGGAAATGATTGCCCTCCTGAGACAAAAGGTGTGGAATTGAAGGCAAAGGCCAAGGAGGCTCCCGTACTAAACTCCTCAGCAGAGGGTACCAGTGCTGTCGAGGCCAATCTGGAGCTATTAGAATCATGGAGGGCTTGTCTTGTCTGACCTTCAAGAGCACCTTGGGAAGGAGAGGCAGAGGAGGAAAGGCATAGACGTGAAGATTGCTCCAACTGAATGATAGAGCATCCACTTTCCAAGCTGTTGGATGAAACATCTTCGTGCAAAACTTTGGCAACTAGAAATTTAGTGGAGAAGCGAACAGATCTATGTCTTGAGTCCCCCATATCATTGTCAACTGTCGAAATACATGAGGATCCAACTTCCACTCGTGGGGATCCACCATCTGTCTGCTCAAAACATCTGCTAAGGAGTTCTGTGCTCCTGGCAGAAACCTTGCTTGAAGAGTGAGGTGCAAACTGAGAGCAGTCTCCCACAAAATCATAGCTTGCCTGCAAAGAGGGTACGAATGGGTTCCCCTTGCTTGTTGATGTACCACATGACAGTTGTGTTGTCTGTTTGAATCAACACTTGTCCCGGGTGAAGTAGATCTCTGAAAGCCATCAATGCAAATTGGACTGCTAACATCTCCTTCAAGTTGATATGTAAATGTTGAAGTCTGGCAGGCCACGTGTCTTGAACCCATTTTCCATTGAGGTGTGCTCCCCAAGCCTTGTCCGAGGCATCTGTCGTTAAGATCTGACTCGCCTCTGGTCGGGTCACAGAGAGTCCCTTGTTTAGGTGACATTCCTGAGCCCACCACAAAAATTCCTTTTGAATGCAAGGTATTATTAGAATGACAGTGTCCAGATCGTGGCAGTGTTGTGTCCACACATTTTTGAGATACCATTGTAGCTTCCTCATATGCAGTTTGGCATTGGGAAGCACCAGAATACAAGATGCCATGAACCCCAAGGCTTGAAGGACTGTCCTTGCAGTCAGCCTGGACCGTAGAGACAATTGTTGGAAGTAAAGTGTAAGGTTCCTTTACTTGTCCAGGGTCAAAAAAGCCATCTGGGAAGCTGTATTCAGTCTCACACCCAGAAAGCACATTTCCTGAGAGGGTACTAGACTGGACTTTGTTTCGTTCACAGAATACCCTAGGCACCTTAACACTGCCATAACATGCTGTAGGTGGTGAAGAAGCTTGTTTTTGTCTTGAGCAAGAATCAGGCAATCGTCCAAATAAGGATAAATTTGTATTCCTCTTAACCTTAAGAAGGCTATCACCGGAGCCAGAACCTTTGTGAACACCCTGGGCGCAGTAGATAAGCCAAAGGGCAATGCAGAGAATTGATAATGTAAAGTCCCAGCCCGAAAACGCAGGAATCTCCTGCAACTGGGCCTGATAGGAACATGAAGATAAGCCTCTGAGATCCAGAGTTACCATCCAGTGATCTTTGCCCAACAGAGGCAGAAGTTGTTGCAACGTCAACATTTTGAATTTTGGAATGTCCAGGTATGTGTTGAGGATAGATAAATCCAAAATTGGCCTCCAAGTGTTTCCTTTCTTTGGTACAAGAAACAGGCGAGAATAAAATCCTAGGCCCACTTCTGACAGAGGGACCTGCTGTATAGCCCCCATTTGAAGAAGTAAAGAAATCTGTTTGTGAGCCTCTACCCTTTGCTGAGGAGGAACGTCTGGCATGCCCTTGAAAGGGGGCAATGTGTGGAAATAAAACTTGTAGCCTCGGTCTATAATGTCCAACACCCATTTGTCCTGGGTGACTAAAAGCCAGTTTTGCTTGAAGAGTGCCAACTTTCCTCCCAAAGGAGCTGCCAGACAGGCGGGATCTGGCAGCTGAAGATGCAGGTCATTGGGCCTGTTTACGAAAGGACTGGCCCCTGCCCTCACCTGTAGACTGTGCAGGGGAACTCCACGTTCTAGGCCTGAAAGAACCTTGAGCTCTGCCCCTACCACGCCTAGATCTGCCCCTAGACTTTGAATCAGAAGGATAAGCCCATCCCTTAGTAGGCCAATTCCTGCTAAACTTAGGGGGCTGCACCTGCAAAAAATCTTTAACAGTCTGCATAGACTTAGCCTGGTCTTCCATTTTCTTTAAGACAGACTCCACAGGAAAACCAAACAAAACTTCAGACTGTAAAGGAGCATCCAAAATTCTAGCTTTAACATGCTCTGACAAATTCTGATCCTTAAGCCAGGAGTGCCTGCGAATAACTGATCCAGTGGCAGCCACCCTGGAAGAAGCCTGTAAAGCATCGAAACCACACTGCAAAGAATGCTTACCCACCTGATCAGAGGCATGAACCAAATCCTGTAATTCCTTACACTCTATGCCCTCTGCCAAAGCATCTACCTTAGATTTTAATTGAGTAATGAGAAAATTCTGGTACTTCAACATATGAAACTGGCAATTCAAAGCCCTCATTGCTAGAGTGGAAGAGGTGTACACTTCCTTACCCCACCTATCCAAAGCTCTAGAATCTTTATCCATAGGAACTGGATTCTTTACAACAGAAGCCCCGACACCCTTGGGTCCCTGGCTAATAGTTTCTGGGTCAGCCCTTGGGCTCTTATACAGATATTTATGAGCTTTAGGTACTCTGTAATACCTATCTGGTTTAACTGGTGCAGGGGGCAAAGAGTCTGGATTAAGGGAAGCCTCCGAGAAAACATCCTGAACAACATCCAAAACAGGAGGTATAGCTAAGGGCCGATGTGGTAAAAACAAAAATTCCCTAAGCCTCTTTCGGGAATCCGAGAAATCCTGACCTTCCCGTTTAAAATGCTCCCTCATAGAATGCAGGGTTTCTGAAAAAGAAAAATCCTCTGGAGGAGAAGCAGAAGGAGTGGAATCCTCTGCGTCTGAATCAGAATAAGGAGGAAAATCCTGAGTGTCTTCAGCCGAAGACTGAGTAATCTGAAGCCTGTTCCAAACTTTCCACCTCTGGCTCCACCCTAGGCCTCTTATCTGGAGGGGGCACAGAACCCCTGATTAAGGAAATTAAATCTTCTGCCATTTTAAGCATGTGTTTTTTAGGCACAGAACCTGCAGAACTAGGACTGACACCTGAGGTAGACAAACCAGGCCTGCCCTTAGAAGGTACCTTAGAGACAGAAGGAGAAGGCCTAACCACCTTAGGCAAAGAAGGGAGTACAGCAACCTGAGAGGCCCCCTCAGCCTGACCTGACTCCTGAGAGGCCACATCCTGCGAAATTAACGTCTCCCCCTGAGACTCAGCTGAAACCTCGGCTGGATCTACAGATTCCACCGTAGTTTCTAAAGAACCGGCGTCCGGAACGGACGACTCATCCTGCTTGGACCTTAACGATTTTTCCTTGCGCTTCTTAGCGGTAGCGGCGCCGGAGGATCTGACGGCATATTGTAATTACACCGCTTACAAGACAAGCCTAGCGCAATCTAACCTACGTTTAATGGTGCGCTTATTAAACCTAGCACAAAAGCGACACCCGACTACGTCGTGCTCAGGCCCCAAACAAGGAATACAGAGAGAGTGGTAATCCCTATGCGGTATCTGTTTCCCACAAGAAATACAATTATTCACTTTTTCTGACATCCGGAATTAACTGAGGCAAGAAAAAACAAAAATATTCCCCAACGGGGTACTTAGCCCAACTTGGTTTCGGTCTGAAACTCAAAATACGAAAATTTCAGAACGCCGAACGGCACTTGCAAACGCTGCTTCTGCTTCGGACCATGCGGCAAAAAAGACTGAGGATATGACGTTGGTCATGCGCTTTAATACCTTGACACACTGACGTCAGATCTGAGCGCCCATGACCGACGCCAGCCTAATACTTTGGTATTCGGGCCGACCGAGGACAGCGGACTACCCACAGGTTATGACTGCAGCAATGTGAGATGAAGAACATCGGAAAGTGTTTCTGCAGCACCGGCTTCCCCTACTGCGATGTCTGTTGGCCCCAAGGAAAAAGGCTGAGTCGGCCTAGAAATCTCTGCTAGGGGATCCGATGCGGCCTGGGGATCCAATTCAGTGGTAGGCAGGGGCTGCGTAGGCACCTCACTGAAAACCGGAGAACCGGCGACTGGGCCAGCCGAGGCCTGGATCTAGGCTGCCTGTCCCTATCCTTGTGTTTTTTATGCACGCCGGTAGTCGGTTGCTCCGACGGCATAGTGTAATTAAATTTTCTACCGAAGTAGTGTCGTGCGAAATCAAAGCGACACTTTATAGTTCGCTTATTGAACCTAGCACAAAACAGACAACCAGTGACGTCATGGTCTGGGCCTAGGCAAAGTATACAAAAAGAATGAAAGCCCTTATGAGGTATTTGCTTCCCACAGGAAATGCTATTGTTAACTTTTTCTGACATCGGACTGAGGCAAGAAAAGGTTCTCCAACGGGGTACTTCGCTTTGAAGACTTCAGACAAACTATTTGAAAATCTCAGGTGTCGGCCGACCGGCACTTGCGAATTGCTTCTGCTTCGGGCGGCAAGAAAGACTGGAGAAAATGGCGTTGGATGCCTCTGATATACCCCTGGCGCTCTGACATAAGGGAAGAAGCGACAGCAACCGACGCTGGACCAAGACTTTGGAATTCTGGCCGACTGCAGGACCGCCTGACGGCAGGATAACCCAAGTGTGATGACTGCAGCAGGGTAACACTATGAACATCAGGGTTAGCAAGAGTTTTGTTCTTAGAACTGTAAATGAAAGATATACATACTGAAAGCCATCTGGATAAAGTAACTTTGGACACTGGTAGGCTGTTCCTAATATCAGGATAAGAAATAAATGGCTAATCTGTCTGATCCCTGAAGTTCTGTGTAAGTAGAAATTTAACGGTTTATGAACATCCAGAAGATGCAATGAATATTCCCCTTTATTTTGGAAGTTTGGGAAGAAAACCAGTAGCTCTACAGATTAAGGTTACTTTGACACAACTTTAGGTACGAATGACGAGTTGGTGCGTAAAGAAACCCTGTCCTTATGAAATACCAGGTATGGTGGCTTGGCGGATAAAGCTTGTAATTCTGAAACTCTCCTTGCTGAAGTAATAGCCACTAAGAGGAGTGTTTTCCAGGACACAGAGTTCAATTCACAGGTAGCAGATGGTTCAAAGGCATGACAGATAATGTAAGACGATACAAAATTTAGATCCCAAGATGGTGATGGGCTTTTGTATGGAGGTCTTATCACTGTAGTTCCTTTCAAGAATGGTTTACAAAGTCTGTTTAACATGACTGCAGAACCATTTTCTCCCATATGAAAATTTGAAATTGCTGCCAACTGAACTCTAATAGTGGCTGCAACTGCACCCTCACTGAAAAGATTCGCCAAAAATTCTAGAATAGAATGTATGAGCGCAGTAAAGGGATCTATTTGATTACTGCTGGCCCATGATGCATCATTTCCATTTACCTTTATACAATTTTCATGTAGATGATTTACAGGTAGATAGCAAAAAAATAAAGAAGTTATGTCTTACCATAACATTCCATCTGAGTCGTTTATCTTCTTCCAGTCATCACTCGAGTTCGGTTCCAAGCCCTCGGAATAGAGTTGGCCTTATACCAAGCTTGCGTGCACAGAAAACTTTCGAGCTAAGCTGCTACCCACAATGCCCTTCACTCAGTTACCTCAGATCAAGTTTGCATGCAACATACAGAAGAAATAATTCAGAGGCCATCTTTGCGCAGAAACCCTAAGACAACACATACCCAAGATCATCAGCCAGGAACCTTTGGAGGGGGTCGGTGGGAGGGTGTGATGACTGGAAGAAGCTCAACAACTCAGATGGAACGTTATGGTAAGACATAACTTCTTTATCTGAAGTTGTTAATCTTCTTCCTATTCATCACTGATGGGACAGAGTCCCCAGCTACTTGGAGAAACTGGGTATCCCTTATGGAAGAACATTCCTGAGAACCATTGAACCAAAGGCCGCTCTTCCCCTGGAGATCAGATCCAATTTGTTATGCTTGATAAAGGTATTGGGCTTAGCCCAAATGGCAGTTGCATAAATGTTATCAATTGAGTGGAAGGCAACCGATGCTGCAATAGCCCTAATTGAGTGAGCTTTGACTTGGCCAGGCTTAGGTCCATCCGTACGCAAATATGAGAAGGCAATGCAATCCCTGAGCCATTTAGACAAAGTAACTTTCGATACTGCACCTCTCATTCTAGGACCCGCAAAGAAAATGAAAAGCTGGTCCGACTTGCGAAAGAATTTAGTTCTGTCCAGATAGAAACGTAATTGTCTATGAACATCCAAGGAATGTAGGCAGTATTCTCCCTTGTTTGAATAATTTGGGAAGAATACAGGGAGCTCAATGGACTGATTAATCGAAAAGTCAGAAACCACTTTGGGGAGAAAGGATGGGTTAGTACGAAGTGATATTCTGCCCTTATGAAAGATCAGATAAGGGCTCTTGATACACAATGCTTGCAATTCAGAAATTCATCTGCTGACGTGATAGCCACCAGAAATAAGGATTTCCATGACAGGAATTTTAGATCACAGGTCGCAGCAGGCTCAAAAGGGGGCAGAGAAAGACACTACAGAACCCAAGAGAGATTCCACACCTCCACCAGCTGCCTGATGGGAGGCCTGCTGTGGAAAATACCCTTGAGGAAAGTCTTGCAAAGGCAAGAGGAGATGAGCGGGACTCCATCTGACCCATTATGGAAGTTGGAAACAGCTGATACATGGACTTGAATGGTGGAAGCTGAAGCCCCATTGTCTAACAGTTCAGCCAGGTAATGAAGAATCGTGGCTATGGGGGCTGAAAACGGATCTAGCTTCTGATTATGTGACCAAACAGAAAATCTTTTCCATTTGTCCCTGCAAAGTTTCCTGGTGGATGGTTTACAAGAAGCCAAGATAATATCATGTACGGGTGAAGAGAGGGGTTCCTGCCTGGAAACTAACCTAAGTGGAGAAACCAAGCTGTCAGCTTGAGAGTGGACAGATTTGGGGGAGTCGGCCTTTGTGGGTGAGATGAGTTCCAGACGAGTGTCTAGGATCCAAGGAGGTTGTAGCAGATGGGGTCTGAGGAAGGGAAACCATACTTGAGGCCAGAACAGGGCAATGAAGATCAGTTTCTCAACCGAACAGCATTCCTTAGAACAAGGGGATCAGAGGAATTGGAGGTTAAGCATAAGGGAGACCCATGGGCTAATTGTGAATCAAAGCATCTCTCTGTGATTCCCTGTGAGGGGGAGAGAGGGCAAAATAGCTGCTGCATTTTGTGTTTGAGGGAGAGGCGAAAAGTTTGCAGCATGGCTGGCCCAACGGCTGAAAATTTCCGCCACCATACTCAGAGACCACTCGTGAGGACGGAGGATGCATCTGCTTAGCCTGTCCATAATCATGTTAGAGCTTCCCGGGATATGCGTTGTGATCATAAAACGGTTGGAAGCCATCGCCCACTGCCAGATTCTCATGGCTTTGTGACATAGGGGGTAGGATTTGCTCCCTCCCCGTTTATGTACCAGACCACGGACATGTTGTCCGACTGGACAGCAATCGTTCCGGACGGAAGGAGCGGATGGAAAGCTTGCACCGCTCTCAACTCCAGGACCTTGATATGCAAGTTGACCTCTATCTTGGACCAGGTGCCTTGGACTGACTTTCCCTGGAAGTACCCCCCCACCCCATCAGGGAAGCATCCGTGGTCGCTGGGGTGCCTGGAAGGGTCGGCACCAAATATTTTCGTCTGTACTCATCCACCAGAGGAGATCTTGTTTGCAAGTGTTGGTGATGAGAATCTGTGAGCTCAGGGGGTGAAGACTGGGTATCCACTGGGCCTGAAGGAGCCATTGTAGTAATCTCATGTGCAATCTGGCTAGGGTAACAATAGGGATGGCTGCAGCCATAGACCCCAGAGCCTGGAGAACTTCCCTTACAGATACTTTCTTCGACATAGTATCACTTGAACTTGTGCCCTTAATCTCTGAAGCCTGTGAAGAGGAAGAGAGATCAGACTTAACTGGATGTTGAATATTGCCCCTATGAATTTCCAAATGTTGTGAGGGCTTAAGATTGGATTTCTCCCAGTTTATGGTGATGCCCAGTGACTCCGCTAGAACTAGGGTGTAGCGGAGGGCCCTGACCAGTAGATGCTCGGTGGGGGCAAAGAAGAGGCAATCGTCTAGGTATGGAAACACCTGGAATCCCTGAAGTCTCAGATGAGCTGTTACTACTGCTAGGCATTTTGTGAACACTCTTGGGGCCGTCAAGAGACCAAAAAACAGGGCTCTGAATTTGGTAGTGATTGGCTCCCAACTGGAGGCAAAGGAGGCTCCTGGAGCACTTGTCCATCTTGATATGGTAATATGCATCCCCGAGATCTAATGAGCACATCCACACACCCTCCCGTAGAAAGGGAAGGATGGATTGAATCGTGACCATGTGGAACTTGGTCTGAACTACGGATTTGTTTAGTTGGCTGAGATAAAGAATGGGCTCCAGTCCACTGTCTTCTTTGGCACCAAAAAGAATCTAGAGTAGAACCCTTAGTTGGCTAAGATCCAGAATGGGCCTCCAGTCCCCAGTCTTCTTTGGCTCCAAAAAGAATCTCGAGTAGAACCCTAATCCGCACTGGTCTGAGTGGACCTGTTGGATGGCTCGTTTTTGACGGCTTTTGTATTTTGGAAGCTGCCTCCTCCCTTTGACTGGGTGGAACATCGGGAAGGGATTTCAATGGTCTTGGATAAGATATTAGGGGAATGTGGTAGCCTCTGGTAATGATTCTCATAAGATATTAGGGGAATGTGGTAGCCTCTGGTAATGATTCTCTGTGCCCACTGATAGTTTGTAATAGAGCCAGGCAGCTTGGTGCAAAGAAAAACGTGCACAGACTGCTTCCAGTGGAAATCAGGCAGCACTTCAGGAATGCTGATACTGTCTACCAGAGAAGGAAACTCTGGAGCCCTGGTTCCGGGGACCATTATTGGAACCCCCCTCTGCCTCTGGGGGAGTTCTCACCACGTGCATCATGGAAAAGAACTTGAGACTTCTTGTGCCACATATTCCCACTCCTCTGGTTCCTGGAGAAACAACGCTGAGGTTTGGAAAAGCGCAGGCCCAAGGCAGACAAGGTCTTCCCATTCTGCTCGCACCTGGCTAATGCCTCTGACTTTAGCACCAAACAGCGCTGATGGTTCGATAGGGGCATTTATTAAAAAAAAAAAAAAAAAAAAAAAAAGGACTTTGAGTCCGCGAGGTCACAAATGCACATCCAGGTGTGGCATCTTATGATGTCTGCTCCTTCGGTTGCGTGGGATAGCAACCTCATGGACTAGATGGATATTGACATGCTCCAGAGACTTGGCCCGCAAGGGTCCTGGAGAATTCGGAGATAAGATCTCTCTGGAACCTCGTAATATGTGCCAAAAAGTTCAGAGACTTCACTGCAAAGGTTGCTGACGCAAAAACTCGCTTCCCTAACCTGTCCACTGCCCGGGACTCTGTTGGGCAGGTGGACAGCAGGACTCTCTTCAGCAAGGTCCTTTTTCGTGGATGCCGCCACCACCATAGTGTCCACTGGCAAACCTCTAGATTAATGGGGTTGATCCTCTGGAGGGAACAGTACCTTGTCTGATCTTCTGGGGATGGCCTCAACGGTGTCTGGGTTCTTCCACTCCTGCTGCACGATGAGCTTAGCCAACTCATCGGCTGGGGGGTGTCACCCAAGAAGTAAAAGGCCGAGAGCGAAAGGCCTGGAGGAATATGGATTCATCCGCAGGAGGAGTGGAGGGCTTCTAGTTACCCCTCTGTTTCAAGATTTCAAGGTGATGACAGTGGGGATCCTTACCCCATCATCCTAGTCCGTATCTTCAGTGAGGGACTCCTCTGGAGAGTCCATGTGTTTCCTCTTACACACCAGTTTCCTAGGGGGTTCTTTGGTGGGAGCATCCAAAGAAGACTCAGAAAGGGAAATACCCTGGACAGGGGTATCCTGGGCCTTGTGCTCTCGGAGTCCTGGGGGGGGTGGCCTTTGACAGCTGCGGCTCAGTAGGAACTGGAGGGATGACAGATGGAGGATTGCGAGAAGCAAGTACCCTCTTCATCACTCAGAAAGTGGGCCCGCCCGAAGAGGAGTTGGAGCCTGGAACCTAAGACGACAAAACCAGAACCAGAGTCGCACCCCGCTCCAGAGGGTCCGCCTCCGGGGACTGAGCCTCAAGCAAACTAGGGGCGGTAGTCGCCCTCAGACCAGAAGCCGGGACCGACAATACAGTCGGAACCGTGACCGGAGGTTTCAAACCCCCCCCCCCCCAAGCATGAGATTGAGGAAGGGTGGGTTCCGATAGAACAGACACCCAAAGGGGCCTTGGGGCCTCGGACAATGTCATTGGCAGTGCCTAGGAAAGGGGTCCTCTCAAAAACGTCTGGTATACAAGCCTTGGAACCGAGGGATCCAAGGGAGGAGTGTATGCAGGGATAGCTGGTGTAACAGACACAAAGCATGGAGTGGGATGGGGTCTAGGCAAATTTGAAATTCCCCTGGCGGTCAGCAGCTGGTCAAAAAGGCGCACCACATCCAATTCTGAAAGGCTCCTGGTGGATCTTACCAATGCCCCTGAGGGGGAATCAGGCCAGTCCAAAAAGGGGCTACAGGCTTGTCCGTCAAACGGGTCCACAGAAGAGTACTGGGTCCGTGGTGCATCACAGAACAGCACTGACTATTCCAGCTTAGAAACTGGCAACAAAGGGATGGTTAAAGCAGAGAACGGGCTCAGACCAGAGGCCACAACAGGGGTGGGGGTCAAGAACTGCTCCAAAGTTGTCAGAACAGACATCATGACGCAGATGGGTGACTACGGTGCCGAGACAGAGGTAGACAAACTGATCAGAACCGAGGTAGTAGATGTCGCCGTAGTCGTCTGGGCAGGCACAGATGAGGCGACCTCAGTATGCTTCACTGGAGCCAAGGATGTTTCTTGTCCACAGAAGGAGGGGATGAGACCTCAGTCGCAGAAACAGCCTCTGAAAAAGGCGAAGAAAGCAGGCCCTTTAGGATCAACTTATTATGAGGTTCATTCAGCGTCCGCTAACTGAAGCTGGCACAAATATCACATGGAGGTTTCGCCGACAAATGCCGAACACCCAAACAGTACACACACTCTTCATGAAGGTCGCTACTCGGAAGTTTACCACTGCAAGAAGAGCAGTGTTTAAACCCTATAGTTCCCTTCTCAGACATAATAGCGAACACTCACACAAAAAGAAAGAGTGAGGAAAGTGAGGAAAGTGAAGAAAGAGGAAATACCAGCAATGGTAATGGAATACCACAAGGGTAGAAAGGCCAATACCAACAATGGTACAAAAGGGATACCTGTGGGTAGAGCTGAGTGTAGAAAGACATCACAGAACAAGCAACTAAGAAAAATTTCCAGAAAAACTTGTAAATTTATAAGATAAATCACTTACCTAGAGTGCTTGGTGAAACGCTGCTACATGGCTGTGCGGCAAACGAGATCAGAGGTAACTGAGTGAAGGGCATTGTGGGTAGCAGCTTAGCTCAAGAGTTTTTGGTGCACGCAAGCTTGGTATAAGGCCGACTCAGTTCCGAGGGCTCGGAACCGAACCCATCAGTGATGAATAGGAAGATAAACAACTTCAGATTATGTTTTTACTGGAAACGAAAGGAGAGAAAACCTGCCAATCAGGGGAACTTGAGCAGCCAGGCTAATTTGAGATTGTTTCGATTGGGATGAACCACCCTGATGAGAGGAGTCAAAGTCTGGAACAGGGTCCAGAATCCATGGCTCATCCCCCCACATGAGGCTGAAGGAAGGGGAACCAAAGCTGTCGAGGCCAACAGGGAGCAATTAGGATTATTGTCATCTCCAACAAACTTGCTTTCTGCAAAAATTTGGGAATTAGAGAAATTGGTGGAAAGGCATAAAGTTGTCCTGGGAGTCAATTGTTAACAACTGCATCCCTTGGTGACTCCCTCGCAGGAGGGAGCAAGGCAAAATAGTTGCAGTATTTGGCATTGGTGGTCGATGCAGACAGATCGCAATAAGGCTAGTCCCATTTTCAGATCATCTCTTCTGAAACTTTCTGATCGAGGGACCATTTGTGCGACCATGAAATGTGTCTACTTAATTTGTCTGCAATTATGTTGGATTCCCCTGGAATGTGCGTTGCTATCAGAAAGCGGCTGGAAGTTATTGCCAACTGCCAGACCCCGAGGACTTCTTGATAAAAGGGGTAAGATCAGTTTCCCCGATTTTTTATGTACCAGGTCAAAGACATGCTGTTTGACTGGATCGCTATCATTCCCAAAGGGAGGGAGTCAAAATGCCTGCAACACCAAAAGCACCATCCTAATTCTCAAGGATGTTTATCTGGAAATGAGCCTAGTGCTGTTGCCAGATGCCTTGAACTGTCTTCCTGAGATAATGCCCCCCCCCCCACCTTATCTGGGAAGCGTCCATGGTCACTGTGGCTTGGAGTTAAGGGGGAATAAAGTGACAGCCTTGAGATACCAGAGGAGAGTAAATCCACCACTGGAGATGCTTTTTGCATGAATTAGTTATCCTGACCTTGTGCATCATACGAAGTTCTAGAATTGAGAACTGTGTCAAAAGTAACCATTGAAGTATTCTCATGTGGAGACAAGCTAGGGAAATAAGAACTGTAGCAGCCATTTTTCCCAGTACTTAGAGAACTAGCAAGGCAGAAGCTTGTTTCTTTCTGATCAACAGTTTTACATACAGGCAAAGATAGTCTACTCTCTCTTGTGGAAATTTTATCACTGTAGTTGTGTTCATCTGTGCTCCTATGAAGGTCAAGTTCCGACATGCCTCTAGAGAAAATTTTTTGTCATTTACGGTAATACCTAGAGAAGAACAGAGTTGTAGAGTATGGTCCCGTAGCTTGTAGCAGGAAATTAGTGGTCGGGGAGGTTATGAAACAGTCGTCCAGATACAGAAACACCCAGAATCAATGGCATCTCAGGTGAGCTGCCACTACTGCCATGCATTTGGTGAACACTCTGGGGGCTGTAGTGAGACCAAAGGGCAGAGCTTGAAATTGGAAGTGGCTGGCTTCTATCCGGAAGCGCAAGTGCCTTCTGGATCGCTTTTCCATTTGTATACGGTAGTATGCATCATGAGGGTCTAACAGAGCACATCCAATTGTCTTTTTCCAAGAATGGAAGTCACCAACTGTAGTGTCACCATCCCCAACTTGATCTTTTTCACAGATTGCCGAGATCCAAGATAGGTCTCCAGTCCCCTGTTTTCTTTGGAACTAAAGAAATATGAGCAAGTTCGGAATACTCTCTGGTCTGTGGGGACTTCTTGGATCACTTTTTTTTAAGCAACTTTTGAATTTCTAAGGTTGCTTGTTCCTTCTGACTAGGTGGAATGTCAGAAATTGGTTTGCAGGAGTGAGGAAGGAGAAAGTACAGTTTTGTACCTACCATAAATGTAGATGTTAGAGTGATAATACAGCTGCAGTCATAACAGATGGGTTCTCCTGCCGTCAGGCGGGTCCTCGGTCGGCCGAATTCCAAAATCTAGGTCCGGCATCGGTTGTCGTCGCTTCTTCCCTGACGTCAGTGCGACGGGGTATAAAGGAACCAGCCCACGCCATTTTCTTCAGTTTTTCTTGCCCCAGATGTCAGGTGCCCCCAGAAGGAAGGCAATACATACATTTGTGTAATAAAGCAATGCAATATAATCAAAATACAGTAGTTGCAAGCAAATACACCATAAATGAATACCCCAATCAGGTTGTATGAGGAGGTGTTAGCCAATAGGCCTGTCCCAAGAGAGGAAGGAGGGAGGGAAACCTGGACTGCAGCTGTATTAGCACTCTATCTATATTATGGTAGGTACAAAACTGTACTATGTTCATCGTGCATACAGCTGCAGTCATAACAGATGGGTAGAATCCCAAAGCTAAGAAAGGGGTGGTAGGCACTAGGTGGAACTAGGAGGAGCCAGGATGCCCTGCAAGACTGCAGTGGCAAAGCCTGCTCTAGTTTTGGAGTATAATGGTAGGTGGTAGTGCTTGGAGAAGGTATGCACAGAACTCCAAGTGGCTGCTTCCAAAATATCTTTGGTAGGAATTCCTCTGAGGAAAGCTGCAGAGGTAGCTGTGGCCCTTGTGGAGTGAGATCTGATGCCTGTAGGTACAGTTTTGCCATGAAAAGAATAGCAAAAGCGTATGCAGTGGGCTATCCATTTTGAAATTGTCCGTTTGGAAATTGGCTTTCCTTGAGCTCCTATAGCATAGGACACAAAGTTGTTCTGATTTTCTGAAAGGCTTTGTTCTGTCCAAATAATAACGCAGTTGTCTGTGGATGTCCAAGGAATGTAGTAATCTCTCCCCTTTATTTTGAGGATTAGGATAAAAGGTAGGTAAGTGTATGGCCTGATTCAAAGCTACCCTGGATGCCACTTTTGGCATAAAGGACGGATTGGTTCGTAAGGAAACTCTGTCCTGATGGAAGATGATAAAAGGCTGCACAGCCATGAGAGCTTGTAGTTCTGAAACTCTACGGGCTGAGGTAATAGCCAAGCTGTTTTCCAGGACAAATATTGCAAATCTGATGAGGCAGCTGGCTCAAAGGGAGGCAAGGTCAGTTTTTCCAGAATGAAATTGAGATCCCAAGCAGGTATTGGTAATTTCCTTGGGGGTTTTAGAATCTTAGCCCCTCTGAGGAACTGTCTTAAGAGAGGGTGAGAGAATAAGGGTGGATCAGTGTTGTATTCTGCAGAAATGGCTGAGGCATGGATTTTGATGGAGGAGAATGAAGTCCACTGCTTAGCAGCTCAGCTAGATACTGTAGTATTTGAGGTAAATTCAGTTTTCCAGGATCCTGGCCCTTTTTCTCATTCCAGACACAAAACCGTTTCCATTTTGCGGAGTAAGCTTTTCTAGATGACAGCCTTCTGGCCTCCAAAATGACATCCTGCATCTCCTTGAAGAGTAGGGTCTGCTGTGATGCTAAGGAATCTTCCATGCAGCTAGATTGAGTGCTTTTAGCTGGCGGTGAAGAGTTTTGAAGCTGTGCTGAGTCAGGAGAAGAGGCAATAGAGGCAGGGTCCATGGTGGGGAATGTGTCAGGCTCCTCAGGAGTGGGTACCAGTGTTGTCTTGGCCAGTCTGGAGCAATGAGAATCATCTTTGGTCTGTCTGCTCTGGTTTTCAATAGAACTTTGGGCAGCAGAGGAAGAGGTGGGAAGGCAAACTGTCACTGATGTCCAACTGAAAGAGCGTCCACTCTCCAGGCCTTTGGATGGAAAATCCTTGAGCAGAATTTTGTCAACTGGTGATTTTTGTGGGAGGCAAAGAGGTCTACGTCTGTCCTTCCCCACGCTTGGATTATCTCTGTAAAAACTTTTGGATGCAACTTCCATTCGTGTGGATCTGTCATATTTCTGCTTAGGTTGTCTGCCAGCGTGTTATCCTTGCCTGGCAAGTACTGTGCTTGTAGTTCAATTTGTAAGTCCATGGCCATGTTCCAAAGTGACATGGCCAGTCTGCATAGGGGGTATGAATGTGTTCCTCCCAGTTTGTTTATGTACCACATAACTGTGGTGTTGTCCGTTCTTATCAATAGTTGACCTGGTTTGCAGAAGGTCTTTGAAAGCTATAATAGCATTTATTACTGCTAGCATTTCCTTTTGATTGATGTGAAGGTGCTTTTCGTTTTGGGACCATTTGCCCTGAATGCACTGATCTGTCATGTGCACCCCCCAGGCGTAGTCCGAGGCATCTGTTGTGATGACTTGATTTGCTTGAGGCTTGCTGAATGGAAGACCTGCGTTTGTTTGGCATGCTTGAGCCCACCACAGAAATTCCTTTTGAAGACATTAGTGGTATTATTGTTTCCAAACTGTGGCTGTGTTGAGACCATAGGTTTTTCAGGTACCATTGAAGTTTCCTCATGTGCAGCTTTGCACATGGGATTAGCAAGATGCAAGATGCCATGAATCCCAGAGCCTGCAGGATTTTCCTTGCAGTCAGCCTGGTGCAATTTGCTAGTGCTCTGAAGTATTGAGTTAGTTGCCCCTGCTTCTCTGGCGTGAGGTAGGCCATCTGCGTGTCTGTGTCCAAGTTGGCACCCAGGAAAATTATTTTCCGAGAGGGTATTAGTCTTGATTTCTTTTTGTTGACTGTGTATCCCAGAGAGTTCAACATTATTACATAAGCCAGATGTTTCAGAAGAATGTGCTTGCTGTCCGCTTGGATCAGGCAGTCGTCCAAATAGGGGTATATTTGTATCCCTTGAAGTCTGCAGCAGGCAATTACTGATGCCAGGCATTTCGTGAATACTCTGGGCGCAGTAGATAAGCCAAAGGGCAATGCAGAGAATTGATAATGGGTTGAACCTGCAAGAAATCTGAGGTATCTTCTTGCAATTTTGTCTGATTGGGACATGCAGGTATGCCTCCTTGAGGTCCAATGTTACCAGCCAAGACTCCTTGCCCAGCATGGGAAGAAGCTGCTGTAGGGTGAGCATCTTGAATTTTGGTACGAGTAGAAATGTGTTTAGGATGGATAGGTCCAAAATAGGTCTCCAATCTTTTCCCTTCCTTGGTACCAGGAAGAGTCTAGAATAAAAACCTTGACCTTGTTCGTGCGTAGGTACCTCTTGAATAGCTTTCATGTCTATGAGATCTGTAATTTGCCTTTGTGCCTCTGCCCTTTGATTGTGTGGCAGGTTTGGCATGCCTCTCATTTTTGGAAGGGTGTGAAAATGGAATCTGTAGCCTCTGTTTATAATGTCCAGGATCCATTTGTCTTTTGTGACAATATGCTAATTTTTTGAAAATAATGCCAGTTTTCCTCCTAAGGGTGCTGCCATTTGAGTCTTGCTTGGCATGCAAAGGGGAAAGTCATTGGGCTTGCTTTCTGAATGGTTGCGAGTTATCCTCACCACCTCTGTGTAGGAGCTTGCCATTGTCTGCCTCTAAACGATCCTTGGGATGGTCCTCTGCCCTCGGGCGCCTGTATCTACCTCTTTGGGGTCTGTCCGTGGCTGGAAAGGCAAATTTTTGGAAGGCCAATTTCTACTAAAACGTGGGGCTTGTACCTGTAGAAATTCTCACAGTTTGCATTGATTTAGCCTTTTCCTCCATTTTCCTTAATACCTCCTCAGCATAAGCACCAAATAATACATCCTTTTGTAGATGGGCATCTAGTAATTTTGCTTTGACATGATTTGGCAAGGATTGTTCCTTGAGCCAAGCATGCCTACGTATGACTGATACTGTAACAGCAGCTCTACATGAGGCCTCTAGAGCATCAAAACCACATTGTAAGGTATGCTCACCCACTTGTTCTGCACTATGCATCAAATCCTGCAACTCCAAGTCTGGTTGTTCAGGTTGTGACATTTTACTTTTCAATTGTGATAACAAAAACTGTTGGTATTTTAGCATATGGAAAGTACAGTTTTGTACCTACCATAAATGTAGATGTTCGAGGATTCCATTGCTGCAGTCCTGACTATTGGGTATAGTCCGCGTCCCAGTCGGCCCGAATACCAGAGTATAAGGCTGACGTCGGTCAGGGCGCATTAGACTGACGTCAGTACGTCAGGGTACTAATGCGCATGACCGATGTCATATCCTCAGTCTTTTCTTGCCCCAGATGTCAGAAGATCCTAAAAAGACAAGTCCCAAAAAACCTGCACCAAAAACATGTACAATATATATACAACAATATATACAAAAATATAAGCATGTAAACTCACCTACACAACCACCCCTAAATACAGAGGGGAAGGAGGGAGGGTAAATTGGACTGCAGCAATGGAATCCATGAAACATCTACATTTATGGTAGGTACAAAACTGTACTATGTTCTTCGTCTTCCATTGCTGCAGTCCTGACTATTGGGTAGAATCCCAAAGCAGAGGTAAGGGAGGCTGGCAAATTATAAAGAAGTAGGAGCTGACAACATGCCTTGCAAAACAGCTGTGGCAAAACCAGCCCTAGACTTAGAGTAGATAGGAAGGTGATAATGCTTAGAGAAAGTATGCACTGAACTCCAAGTAGCTGCTTCCAAAATATCCTTAGTTGCCACCCCCCTTAGAAATGCTGTTGAAGTGGCAGTAGCCCTAGTGGAATGAGGCCTAATCCCAGCTGGAATCTCCTTGCCATGATGGGAATAACAAAATGCAATGCAAAAGCCAATCCACCTAGAAATAGTTTGTTTTGACACAGGCTTGCCCTGAGAACTCAAAGCAAAAGAAACAAACAACTGCTGAGACTGCCTAAAATCCTTAGTCCTGCTTAAATAATAACGCAATTGCCTGTGAACATCTAAAGTGTGCAAAATCTTCTCCCCTTTATTTTGAGGTTCTGCAAAAAACGTAGGCAAATGAATAGTTTGGTTTAAAGCCACACTAGAAACCACCTTAGGCATAAAAGAAGGATTAGTACGTAATGATACCCTATCCTTATGGAAAATCAAAAAGGGCTCTACTGCCATAAGGGCCTGCAACTCAGACACCCTTCTTGCAGAAGTAATAGCCAGCAGAAAAGCAGTCTTCCATGACAAGAATTTCAATTCAGCAGTGGCTGCAGGCTCAAAAGGTTGTAGAGTAAGTTTTTCCAACACAAAATTGAGATCCCAAGCAGGAGTAGGAGCTCTATTGGGGTCTTATATTCTTTGCCCCTCTAAGAAACTGCTTGAACAAAGGATGCGAAAACAAAGGTGGGTCACAATCATAGTGAGCTGAAATTGCTGCAGCATGAATCTTTATGGAAGAGAAGGACAAACCTTTGTCCAACAATTCAGTAAGATATTGAAGAGCCACACTCAAATTAGGCTCAGAAATCTCCAAATGCCTTGCTGTACTCCAAAATAAAAATCTCTTCCATTTTTCTGCATACACTTTCCTTGTACTAGGTCTTCTAGCTTCCATAATCACATTTAAAACTTGTTGAGGAAGTTGAGACCTGCTGTGTTTCAACACAGAATATGCCAAGCTGTTAGATGAAGAGAGTGTAGTTTGACATTGAGCAGATGACCGTCCTTCTGAGATAACAGATGAGGAATCAGAGGTAAAGGCCATGGAGGCTTCTTTACCAGACTCCGATAGAGGGTACCAGTGTTGCGAGGCCAATCTGGAGCTATCAAAATCATCCTTGGCCTGTCTTGTCTGACCTTTAACAGTACCTTTGGAAGAAGAGGTAGAGGTGGAAAGGCATACACATGAAGGTTTTTCCAACTGAAAGACAGAGCATCCACTTTCCAAGCCGTGTGATGAAACCCCTTTGTGCAATACTTTGGCAGCTGGTGGTTTAGTGGAGAAGCGAACAGATCTATGTCTGGAGTTCCCCATGACACTGTCAGTTTCTGAAATACATGAAGATCCAGTTTCCACTCGTGGGGATCCATGATTTGTCTGCTTAACACATCTGCTAAGGAGTTCTGTGCTCCTGGCAGAAACCTTGCCTGAAGAGTTAGTTGCAGGCTTAGCGGAGTCTCCCATAAAATCATTGCTTGCCTGCATAGAGGATAAGAATGTGTTCCCCCTTGCTTGTTGATGTACCACATGAGAGTTGTGTTGTCTGTTAGAATCAACACCTGCCCTGGAAGAAGTAACTCCTTGAAAGCCATTAATGCAAACTGGACTGCTAACATCTCCTTCATGTTGATATGTAGATGCTGTAGTCTGGCAGGCCACTTGTCTTGTATCCACTTTCCATTTAGATGAGCTCCCCAAGCAATGTCCGAGGCATCTGTCGTCAAGATCTGACTTGCCTCTGGCCGGGTCACAGAGAGTCCCTTGTTTAGGTGACATTCCTGAGCCCACCACAAGAATTCTTTTTGAAGGCAAGGTATTATTTGAATGACAGTGTCCAAATCCTGGCAGTGCTGTGTCCATACATTTTGAGATACCATTGTAACTTCCTCATATGCAGTTTGGCATTGGGAAGCACCAGAATACAAGATGCCATGAACCCTAATGCTTGAAGGACTGTCCTTGCAGTCAGCACGGACTGATGAGATAGTTGATGGAAGTAAAGTGACAGACTCTTTTGTTTGTCCGGGGTTAAAAGGCCATCTGGGCTGCTGTATTCAGTCTCACACCCAGAAAGCACATGTCTTGAGAGGGTACTAGACTGGACTTTATTTCGTTCACAGAATACCCTAGGCATCTTAGCACTGCGATAACATATTCCAGGTGCTGTAGAAGAACTTCCTTTCTTGAGCCAGAATCAGGCAGTCGTCCAAGTAAGGATAGATTTGAATTCCTTGAAGCCTGAAGTAAGCTATCACTGGAGCCAGAACCTTTGTGAACACTCTGGGCAGTAGATAAGCCAAAGGGCAATGCAGAGAACTGATAATGAGAATTTCCAGTTGAAACCTGAGATATTTCCTGCAACTTAGCCTTATAGGCACATGAAGGTAAGCTTCTTTGAGATCTAAAGTTACCATCCAGTGATTTTTGCCCAGCAGAGGTAAAAGCTGTTGTAACGTCAACATCTTGAACTTGGGAATGTCCAGATAAGTGTTGAGGATAGATAAATCCAAAATTGGTCTCCACGTGTTTCCCTTCTTTGGTACAAGGAACAGGCGAGAATAAAATCCTAGGCCCCTTTCTGATACAGGGACTGGCTGGATGGCCCCTATGTGAAGTAACTGCAAAACTTGCTTGTGAGCCTCTTTTCTTTGTTGAGGAGGAACGTCTGGCATGCCTTTGAAAGGGGGCATTGTATGGAAGTAAAATCTGTAACCGTGGTGAATGATATCCAACACCCATTTGTCTTGAGTAATTAAATCCCAGTTTTCTTTGAAAATAGACAGTCTTCCTCCCAAAGGAGCTGCCAAACGTGAATCTGCTGGCAGCTGAAAAGGCAGGTCATTGGGTCTGTTTACGAAAGGACTGACCCCTGCCCTCACCAGAAGTCTGAGCAGGAGAACTCCTGTTCTAGGCCTAAAGAACCTTGAGCCCTGCCCTACCACGTCTAGACCTACCCCTAGACTGAGAATCATAAGCAGGATATGTCCACCCCTTAGCAGGCCAATTTCTACTAAACTTGGTGGCTGCACCTGCAAAAATCTTTAACAGTTTGCATAGACTTAGCTTTGTCCTCCATTTTCTTTAAAACTGCTTCCACAGGCGAACCAAACAACACATCAGACTGTAAAGGAGCATCCAAAATCCTTGTCTTAACATGCTCAGCTAAATTCTGATCCTTCAACCAGGCATGCCTGCGAAGAACAGAACTGGTAGCAGCCACCCTCGAGGAGGCCTGTACAGCATCAAAACCACATTGCAAAGAATGCTTACCCACTTGTTCAGAGACATGAACCAAATCCAGCAACTCTTTACACTCAATACCTTCCGCCAAAGCATCCACCTTAGATTTCAATTGTGAAAGGAGATAATTCTGATATTTTAGCATGTGAAACTGACAATTCAAAGCTCTCATGGCTAGAGTGGAAGAAGTGTACACTTTCTTTCCCCACCTATCCAAAGCCCTTGCCTCTTTATCAGTGGGAACAGGATTTTTAACCACAGAAGCCTTTACCCCCTTAGGCCCTTGAGAAATAGTTTCTGGGTCCGCCCTAGGACTCTTAAACAAATATTTATGAGCTTGGGCACCCTATAATACCTATCAGGCTTAACAGGAGCAGGAGGCAAAGAGTCAGGGTTCAGGGAAGCCTCTGCAAAACATCTTCCACCACATTCAACACAGGAGGAATAGCTAAAGGCCTATGCTGGGGTAAAACAAGAACTCCTAAGCCTTTTCCTGGAGTCAGAGTAATCCTGGCCTTCCCATTTAAAGTGCTCCCTCACGGAATGCAAAGTCTCTGAAAATGAGAAATCCTCAGGAGGAGAAGCTGTAGGGGTGGAATCATCCACATCAGAATCAGAATAAGTAGGAAAATCCTGCATATCTTCCACAGAAGATTCTGAAGCCTCTGAACACTGTTCAAAACTATCAAACTGGGGTTCCACCCTAGGCCTCTTAACAGGGGGGGAGCATAGAGCCCCTAATCATAGTAATCAAATCTTCTGCCATTTTAAGCATATGTTTCTTAGGAACAGAACCCGAAATGCTAGGAGAAGCCCCCACTGAAGCTGAAGTAGGCCTACCTCTCAAAGAAGTTTTGGCAACAGAAGGAGAGGCCCTAACTACCTTGGGAAGAGAGGGAAGAACAGTCACCTGAGAAGCCCCCTCAGCCTGGCCAACCTCCTGAGAAGGCACATCCTGTAAGAGTAAAGTTTCTGCCTGGGACTCTATGGAGACTCCTGGCAAAACCTCCGGCTCCACTGAGCCTTCTAAAGAACCGACGTCCGGGACTGCCGGTTCCTCAACCCTAGGCTTCACAGTTTTATCCTTGCGCTTCTTGGAAGAAGCGGGCGTCGGAGCATCCGACGGCATTTTATAATTGCAACGCTTCCCAAACACTAACCTGGCACAGTCTAACCTCCTCTTAATAGTGCGTTTGTTAAACCTAGCACAAGAGCGGCAACCAACAATGTCGTGCTCAGGCCCTAAACAAGGTATACACAAGGTATGATAATCCCTATGAGGTATCTGTTTCCCACAAGAAATACAGTTATTCACTTTTCTGACATCCGGTAAAATACTGAGGCAAGAAAAAACCAAAATGTTCCCCAACGGGGTACTTAGCCAACTCTGTTTCGGTCTGAAACTCCGGTTTCGGAAATATTTCAGTACGCCAACCTGCACTCGCAAAACTGCTTCTGCATCGGACCATGCGGCAAAAAAGACTGAGGATATGACGTCGGTCATGCGCATTAGTACCCTGACGTACTGACGTCAGTCTAATGCGCCCTGACCGACGTCAGCCTTATACTCTGGTATTCGGGCCGACTGGGACGCGGACTATACCCAATAGTCAGGACTGCAGCAATGGAAGACGAAGAACATCTGACAGTTTAAGGCCCTCATGGTTAAGGTAGCCAAGGTATATACCTTTTTTCCCCACCTTTCTAAGGATCTGGAATCTCTCTCAGAAGGTAATGGATTTTTAGCAGGGGAGGCCTTAATTCCCTTGGGTCCCTGTGAGATGGTTTCTGGGTCAGCAGCATGGCTTTTGTATAGAAATTGGTGCGAGTCAGGAACCCTGTAGTACCTGTCAGGCTTGACTGGGGCTGGAGGTAAAGAATCCGGGTTAAGGCAGGCCTCCGAGTAAACCTCTAGGATGTCCAAGACAGGAGGTATAGCCAGAGGCCTGTGCTGAGGTAGCAAGAGAAATTCCCTAAGCCTTTTCTTGGAATCTGAATAATCTTGGCCTTCCCAGTGGAAGTGTTCTCTTAAGGTATGCAAAGTTTCCCCAAATGAGTAATCCTCTGGGGGGGGGGATACAGAAGGAATGGACTCCTCTGCATCAGAGTCTTCAAAAGGGGAGTAAGAATGTTCCTGATCATCAGAGTGCTCTGAAATAATGGAGCCCTGATCAGAGGAGGGGGATTCTTCCTCCACTCTGGGTCTTTTGTCCGATGGGGGTTGAGAATCCCTGATAAGAGTAATTAAATCCTCAGCCATTTTAAGCATCTGTTTTTTAGGCATGGGGCCTGGAGATGGACCCTGTGTAGCTTGTCTATTAGAATGCATGGCTGCTTTAGACTTAGTGAAAGCCTTGATGGAAAAAGAAGAGGAAGGTCTGAAGACACCTTGAGAGGAGGCAGACCTGCCCACATTTTGAGATTCAACGCTAAGAGTGGCTTCGGTATCTGTAGTCGGGGTGTGGGCCAAGGAGCCTGCGACCTCGGGCACAGGAGACACCGCCAATGAAGTGCCGTCGGTAGTCAGGGGCTGTGTAGGTGCCTCGCTGAGAACCGGACCACGTGTATTCGGCTTTGGCATGGTGTCGGTAGAGGCCGCGGTGTCGGTCCTTATCATTGCGCTTTTTAGACAAAACTGGAGTCGGAGTATCCGACGACATAATATAGTTAAATGTTTTGCCAAAATAATGCTGGGCGAACTCCGCCCGACGCTTAATGGTGCGTTTGTTGAATGTAGCACAAAAGCGACAGACCGAGACGTTGTGGTCTGGGCCTAAACAAGGAATACAGAGGGAATGGAAATCCTTGTGCAGTATTTGCTTCCCACAAGAAATACAATTATTAACTTTGTCTGACATCGGTCTGAGGCAAGAAAAGTTTCCCCAACGGGGTACTTAGCTTTCAAGAAGACTTCGGTTTCAAAATATTCGTAATTTCAGGAGCTGGCCGACCGGCACTTGCGAACTGCTTCTGCTTCGGGCACCGCGCGGCATGAAAGACTGAAGAAAATGGCGTCGGCTGGTTCCTTTATACCCCTGTCGCACTGACGTCAGGGAAGAAGCGACGACAACCGACGCCGGACCTAGACTTTGGAATTCGGCCGACCGAAGACCCGCCTGACGGCAGGAGAACCCATCTGTTATGGCTGCAGCTGTATGCACGATGAACATCAATAATATATCCCCTGGACACTATGTCCTGCACCCATTTGCTGTTTATCTTTTGCCCGGTTTCGTTGCACAGAGAATCGCCCCCGACGGCCTCCAGAGGTGAGCAATCATGCACCCCTTCAAGAACGGTGAATGGACCCTACCAAAGAAAGATTCTCTGGAGCCCTGGTTCTGGGGGCCTCCCCTGCTGCGAAGGGAACATTATTGTTTTCTTTTCTGCCTCTAGGGGAGCTTTCACCCTGTGTGTCCTGGAAAAGATGTTTGATTTTCTGAACCACATCTTCCCACCATCTCTCTGACCTTTGGGAAAGGGTCTGATAGATTTCTAAAAACGTACTCCAATGGTATATACAAGGTCTTGCCTTTCTGTTCAAACCTGGTGAGTGTTTCTTTTACTTTAGGCCCAAAAAGAGAAGAGCCATCAAAAAGGGCATTAATGAAGGAAGAATTGAAGGGCTCTGCAAAATCACAAAGGCACATCCAGACCTGCTTTCTAAGAGAAATACCTGAACCCACAGCTCTACTCTTTCCATCTGCTGCATAAGATAAGAGTCTCATGGAAAAGTTAATTGAATTGAGGGTGGTGAACTGAGCAATGACAATGTGCCACCGCATCAGCTACAGCTCCATGGAGGGAATCTGAAAGTTCTTTCAACAGATCCCACTATAATCTGGTAAAGTGGGTCAAGTAGATCAGCAACCATAAGACAAAGGTTGCTGCCGAAAAGATGCGCTTCCCATACCTATCCATGATCCTGGAATCCTTATTCAGAGGATAGATAGAGGAACTGGTCTCAGATGGTTCCTTTTTAGTGGCTGCCGCCATGACCATGGCATCAACTGCAACACCTTCTGTTAAGAAGGGCTTGCCTTGGGACAGTAATGTACTTATTTGGCTTCCTAGGAGTTGGCTCTATGGAATCTGGGGTCTCCCAAGCCTTCCAAGAGATTAAGTCAATAAGTTCATTGAAAGGAGGGGTCAACCAAGAGGATGAGGTGCGAGACCCAAAAGCCTTCAGGTATACGGACTCCTCCGCTGAAGTGGATGAATATTGCCAGTCTCCTCTCTGCTTTAAAATATCCAGGATGTCTCCAAAAGAAACATCTTCAAGAGGTGACCATGGGGGACCCTTCTGCATCATCAAAATCAGTATCAGATGTGATAGATTCCTCTCCGTAGTCGAGATGCTTCCTCTTGCAAGTCCTCTTCTAAGGGACCTCCTCAGTGGGGTAATCAAGGGAAGTTTCAGAAGAAGGGGGTTCCCCTTGGACAACCTGAGGCCTGGGGGTCTCTGCGGTCCTGTGGAGAGGTTATATGAGAAGGCAAGGACACCTGCACAGAAGTGGGAATAAGATCCAAGTCAGACCGTCTGAAACTGGGACGTAGTCAAAACCCTCCTCATAACCTCAAAGCCAGTCTGCCCCTGCTCTAAAGAACACCCAGATCCAAAAAAAGCAAAGTAAAATCTTCGGCAAGCCACCACAGCTTGCCTACTGTTAACTATAAAAATTTTAGCGAGGCGAGCACTTTTGTTAACACCTTTAATACATGAACACAAAAAAATGATGAGCGCTTTCTGAAAAAAAGCTCAACTTGAAAGGCATTTCCACAAAGGAAATGCAACAAAATATTTTCAAACTTCACGTAAAAGTTTTTACTGACAACCACTAAACAGTAGCCTTCAGAAAATGTGTAGAACAGAAAAGCCACACTTTGCAAAAAAAAAAATTGTAGTGAAACATTTTCCTCGAGGGGTATTTATCTGCTCAGTATTGGTGAACTGTTAGCAGACTGATCCACTCAAACCCTGAAGGGAAGAATGCACTTCCATGGTAAAAAAAGCTCCAAAGTTTTCGTGCCATAGCCACTTACTTCATATATTGCACTCCTCAAGCTGCATGGCATGCTGAAGGTGCCATACTCATTTAGAAGCTGGCCCTATCCTTGGCATGACGTCCCATACACTTTAGACTACTGCAACAGTGATATAATGAACACTGAAAGGGTGAACCACTGAAGTTCAACTAGGTTGTACAACATGAGGAAAAATTAACTCTGGAACAAAGTTAACATAACAGAATAGACCAGTCTCTTAATGAGAATGTGCTTTAGAGAGAGGAATACTGTCAAAGTGGATGTATTCTGCAATTAAAATACAAAACTTGCACTAGTTTACTTCCTGAATCTTTACTCTTCATATATCCATAGGGGCCTGAAAAAGAAAATAAACATTATTCAACTTAACATACAATGACTGACTCTGGATTGTGAACAAAAATAAAAAATCAAACTATGATAAATGCCTCAAGATGTTAAAATATTTATGACCCTAACAACTCAAGCAGAGGAGACCCAAGTTTAATATTTTAAGAGTTTGGAAAGTAATGTACTCGCCACATTGTTCGATTTGTACCACCCATTTTTATTCTTCCTCAACAACTGAGTTCCAATCTGACCCTCAGATCTGACTTTGCCACTTTTTACAGCTCGTGGCTACTGGAAACTCCCGAGCTCCTCCCTTACCCATAACTCTCTAGTCCCCTACCATACCTCAGATCTTGTTTGCTGGACTTTTTATAGAAAAATTAAAAAAAATATAACATGAAAAACCAATACCCAAAGCTCAAAAGGAAGGAAAGTACAGTTGTGTACACCTACCATAAATGTAGATGTTAGAGTGTCTTCACTGTTGCAGTCATAACTGTAGGGTGCTCCTGCCGGCAGGCAGCCCGAGGTCGGCCAGAATCCCAAAGTCTGGGTCCGGCGTCAGCTGTACAATCCAGTACGCTGACGTCAGTACACTCTGGTACATAGCCCTCAGCCAACGCCATCTTCTCCAGCCTTTTTTGCCCTAGATGTCAGAAGTCCCCAATAGATCATAAATGAATCCCACTAGGAAACACAAATACACCACAAGAGAGAGAAAAAAGAGGGGATAGGAGGGAGGGAAACACCGACTGCAACAATGAAGACACTCGAACATCTACATTTATGGTAAGTGTACACAACTGTACTATGTTCATCGTGTTTCACTGTTGCAGTCATAACTGTAGGGTGGAATCCCAAAGCAGTGAAAAAAGGGAGGAGGTTTAGACAGAAGGGGCAGCAAGAAGACCCTGCAAAACAGCAGAGGCAAAGCCTGCCCTGGTCTTAGAATACAAAGGGAGATTGTAGTGCTTGGAAAAAGTATGCACAGAACTCCAAGTGGCAGCTTCCAAGATATCCTTGGTAGGAACTCCCCTGAGAAAAGCTGTAGAAGTAGCAGCTGCTCTAGTAGAATGACTTCTCATAGCACCTGGAAATTGTTTCCCATGATGAGTGTAACAAAACCTTATTCCATAAGAAATCCATTTGGAAATAGTTTGTTTGGAAATAGCCTTTCCAAGAGAACTGGAGGCAAAAGAAACAAACAATTGGTTAGATTTTCTGAACTCTTTAGTCTTGTCCAAATAAAATCGTAACTGTGCACGTCCAAGGAATGCAAAATCCTTTCCCCTTTATTGTGAGGATTAGGAAAGAAGGTAGGAAGGTGAATTGTTTGATTCAAAGCCACTTTAGAAATCACCTTAGGCATGAAAGTAGGATTGGTCCTCAAGGATACTCTGTCCTGGTGGAAAATAAGGTATGGTTCCACAGCCATGAGAGCTTGCAACTCTGAGACCCTTCTGGCAGAAGTCAAAGCTAACAAAAGAACTGTCTTCCAAGATAAAAACTTAATATCTGAAGATGCAGCAGGCTCAAAAGGAGGCAAAGTAAGTTTTTCTAAAACATAATTAAGATCCCAAGCAGGAACAGGAGGGGTCCTGGGAGGCCTTAAATTCTTAGCCCCTCAAGAATTGTCTCACCAAAGGATGAGAAAAAAACAGGGGGATCAGTATTGAAATGAGTAGAAATAGCAGAAGCATGAATCTTAATGGAAGAAATGGAAAGTCCATTAGACAAAAGATCCAAGAGGTAAAGCAAAACAGGAGAGAGATCAGGTACCAGAGGGTCCAAGCCTCGGTCCTGCATCCAAATGCAAAATCTCTTCCATTTAGAGGCATAGGATTTCCTAGTGCTAGGCCGTCTAGCTTCCAAAAGAACATCCAAAACTTGTTTGGGAAGACTAGAAGAAATCAAATTCCTTTGAAGAACCAAGCTGCCAGGCAAAGGGTCTTGAGATTGGAATGTAGCAACTGACCCTGATGCTGGGACAGAAGAGAAGGGTTCAGAGGAAGGATCCAAGGAGGCTCCAAGAACAGGTGCTTTAAAGTTGGATACCAAAACTGTCGAGGCCAATTTGGAGCAATCAAGATGAGGAACTTGGGCTTGTCCTGTTTTATCTTTAGTAATACCCGAGGAAGTAGAGGAAGAGGAGGGAAGGCATATCCCGAAAGGTTTCTCCAGCTGAAGGACAGGGCATCCACTTTCCAAGCTGTTTTGTGGAATGACCTGGTGCAAAAGAGAGGCAGCTGATTGAGATGGGAGGCAAACAGATCTATCTGGGGGCATCCCCAAACTGCAGTAATCCTGTTGAATAAGTTGGTGTCTAGCATCCATTCGTGAGGATCTAAAATGTTCCTGCTCAGGCTGTCTGCTAAGAGATTCTGTTCTCTTGGTATGAATTGGGCCTGCAGATGTAGATTCAGATTTAGAGCCGTATCCCATAAAGCCATATCTAGTCTGCAAAGGGGGTACGAATGAGAACCCCCCTGCTTGTTTATGTACCACATGACTGTGGTGTTGTCTGTGCAAATCAAAAGAGGTCCTGGATGCAAAAGGTTCTTGAAGGCTAGAAGAGCATTTTGAACTGCCAACATTTCCTTCAGATTGATGTGCCAGTGAAGATGATCCTTTGTCCAGGTTCCCTGCTGGCAATTGCCAAGAAAATGTGCTCCCCAAGCATAATCCGAGGCGTCCGTGGTTATGATTTGAGAAGGTTGAGGAAGACGGAAAGGCTTTCCTTTGTTTAAAGCACACACCCTGGACCACCAAAGGAACTCCTTCTGGAGGCAGGGGATCAGAGGAATCAGAGTGTCCAGATCGTGGTAATGCTGCGACCATACACTTTTCAGATACTATTGAAGCTTTCTCATATGAAGCCTTGCATTTGGAATCAACAGAATGCAGGAAGCCATGTAGCCCAGTGCCTGCAGGAATTTCCTTGCAGTGAGCTGAGGTAGAGTTGCCAAAGTCTTGAAAATTGAAGCCAGCTGTATTTGTTTTTCTGTAGTGAGGAAGGCCCTTTGTAAGGTTGTATTTAAGAGGGCTCCCAGAAATACCATTTGTTGAGAAGGGATCAAATGTGACTTTTTTGTGTTCACTGAAAATCCCAGTAGGAGGAGGAGACGTTGAACAAAATCCAGGTGTTGAAGTAGAAGATCCTTGCTGTCTGCCTGAATAAGGCAGTCGTCCAAATAGGGGTAAATCTGAATCCCCTGGAGTCTGCAAAATAAGCCACTACTGGTGCCAGGCACTTGGTAAAGACTCTGGGCGCAGTAGATAAACCAAAGGGCAGTACAGAGAATTGAAAGTGTCTCGAACCTGCCTTGAACCTGAGGAATTTCCTGCGTTCCTGTCTGATGGGAATGTGTAAATAAGCTTCCTTTAGGTCCAATGTCACCATCCAGGCGTCCCGAGAGAGCATTGGAATCAGCTGCTGCAGAGTAAGCATCTTGAATTTTGGAATTTCCAAAAAGGTGTTTAACACAGAAAGGTCCAGAATAGGTCTCCATGAGCTTTGTTTTCTTGGGACCAGAAACTGTCTTGAATAAAAACCTTTTCCCATCTCTGAGAGTGGAACAGGCTCTATGGCTCTCATGGCCAGAAGAGCATCCACTTGATTTAAGGCCTCTGACCATTGAAGTTTTGGCAGATCTGGCCAACCGAAAGCCCTTGGCAAGGTATGAAAGTGGAATTTGTAACCTTTTAAAATCACGTCCAATACCCATTTGTCCTGGGTAATATCAGTCCAATTTCTGTAAAAAAGAGAAAGTTTTCCTCCGAGAGGGGCATCCAGGTAAAGAGGTCCTGTAGCCCAACCGAGAGAGTCATTGAGTTTGCTTTCGTTGAGATTGGGATCTGTCTTCTCCCCTTCTAGGTGAAGAAGCAGTCCATTGTCTCGATCTGTAGGAGGCCTGAGCTTGGCCACGACCTCTGGAGCGCCTAGATCTTCCCCTTTGAGGCCTGTCAGACGTGGGAAAGGACCAATTTTTGGAGGGCCAATTCCTGGAAAATCTAGGAGGCTGAACTTGAAAGAAATCTTTCACAGTTTGCATAGATTTTGCCTTTTCTTCCATCTTTTTAATAACCTCCTCAGCCTTAGATCCAAAAAGAACATCATGCTGAACAGGGGCATCTAATAATTTAGCCTTAACCTGTTCAGGTAAACTTTGTTCACGAAGCCAAGCATGTCTCCTGATAACAGTACCAGAGGCTGCGGCCCTGCAAGAAGCATCCAAAGCATCAAAACCACAATGCAAGCTATGTTTGTTCAGTTGTTCAGTTGCATGCAATACATCCTGTAGTTCCTTATCTTCTGCACATGCAGGAAGAGAGGCAAGCTTTTGCTTTAAAACAGACAAAAGAAATTGCTGATACTTAAATATGAAACTGGCAATTTAAAGCCCTAACAGAAAGGGTAGCAGAAGTATATACCTTTTTGCCCCACCTGTCTAAGGCACGAGAATCCTTCTCAGAGGGAATAGGATTCTTAGAAGTAGCAACTTTAGCAGCCTTAGAACCCTGAGATATAGTTTCAGGATCTGCAGAAGGATTCTTAAACAAGAACAAATGAGACTCAGGAACCCTATAAAACCTATCAGGCTTAGAGGGAGCAGGAGGCATGGAATCAGGATTCAAATTAGCCTCGGAAAAAGCATCATCCACAATGTCAAGAACAGGAGGGATAGCCAAAGGCCTATGTTGAGGAAGAAGGAATTCTCCAAGCCTCTTCTTGGAAGCAGAATAATCCTGACCTTCCCAATGAAAATGTTCCCTCATCTCATGTAAGGTTTCCCCAAAAGAAAAATCTTCAGGCGGAGAAGCAGAGGGCAAGGAGTCTTCAGCATCAGAATCCTCATAAGGAGGAAAAGAATATTCCTGATCAGAGGAAGAGACAGAAGATATAGAAGCCTGGTCAGAGGAATCCACAGGAACATCCTGTCTAGGCCTTTTCTCAGGGGGGGGGGGGGTGAGAACCCCTAATCATAGAAAGCAAATCTTCAGCCATCCTTAACAATTGCTTCTGTGTCCTGGGAGTAGATTCAGAAGTAGCTTGAGCAGGAGCTTTGGACTTAACAGGAGTCTTTGTCTTTGAAATAGTGATGTGAGTAGGCCTGAATACCCCCTCAGAAGCCGGTACCTGCACAGCGGTTCCGGACCCATCAGAGGGAGCGACGTCCGAAGGTCCAGCAGCAGATAAAATAGAAGGCCTTGATGGCTCCCCATGGGAGTCCATATCGGCCATCGGTTCAGAAGTGGCGGACGACAGGGGCTGCAAAAGCGCCTCACTGACGACAGCCGAACCGGATGCCGGCTCCAGCTGCAACGAGTCCTGTTTGGACCTCGGAGGCCTGTCCTTGTCTTTGCGCTTCTTTTGAATTCCGGTAGTATCCGACGACATTCTATAATTGAAGCGTCTGCCAAAGTAATTCAGAGCCCAGTCGTACCTGCGTTTGATAGTACGAGAATTAAACCTGGCACAGAACCAACAACAAGAAACGTTGTGGTCAGGGCCTAAGCAAGGTAGACAGTAAGAGTGGAAATCTTTATGAGGTATTTGTTTCCCACACGTAATACAATTATTAACTTTTTCTGACATCGGAGGAACAAGAAAAAGATTCCCCAACGGGGTACTTAGCTTTGAGAAGAGAAGTAAGAACTTTGGACCGACAACAACCAAAAAACGCTGTTCGAAAATCGCCAACCAACAACTTGCGAGCTGCTTTCCACCGCACGGCAAGAAAGACTGGAGAAGATGGCGTCGGCTGAGGGCTATGTACCAGAGCGTACTGACGTCAGCGTACTGGATTGTACAGCCGACGCCGGACCCAGACTTTGGGATTCTGGCCGAACTCGGGCTGCCTGCCGGCAGGAGCACCCTACAGTTATGACTGCAACAGTGAAACACGATGATCATTGGTTCCGTTATCTTCTTGTTCTTCCAGAAGTCACAAACCAAATAGGGGGTTGGAGGCAGGGGAGTTGAAGAATGAAAATGGCAACACAGATGGAACCTTATGGGGAGTACACAACTTCATCTGATGTCAATTTTCATTCTTTCCTCAGTTGGGACAGTCTCCAGCTACCCGAATCTTGAAAGGTCTCTAAAGGATATTCCTGAGCACTGTTGAGCCAAAGACTGCTCTTCCCCTTGAGACCAGATTCAATTTGCAATGAGTAATAAAGGCACGAGAATTAGCCCAAGGTTCTACCGCATAGATATCATCCATGGAAGACCTGCATAAAAATACTGATGAAGTTGCCACTGACGCGGCTGAATGGACTCGCAAAGGTTTTGGCAAAGACAAACCTAATTTGTAATAGACAAATGCAATCAGTAAACCATTTGACTAAAGTTACTTTTGTATTTTGATTCCGCAAAACAAAATTTGTTTTTCTGAAATTCTTTGTTCTATGAAAATAGAAACGCAACTGTCTGAACATCATGCAATATAACGCATTCTCCTTTGTTTATGAAATTTGGAAAGAAAACTGGAAGATTAGACTGATGTTGGTTACTGATACCACCTTAAGAAGAAAGGGATGGTTTATAATTCTACCCCCATCTCTAAGAAATATTAAATATGGAGGGTTACAAGACCAGATTGAAGTTCAGGCACTCCGAGCAGAGGTTATAGCTCTCAAACAGATAGTTTTCCAGGTTAAAAATGTTAGTTCACACTTTGCTGATGGTTCAAATGGAGATGACTAAATTCAAATTCCCATGGCGGAGCTGGATCTTTAAAAGGGAGTCTCATAAGAAAGATACAAAGATATGGTGGAATTCTTAACTCCTATATGAAAATTATAAATGGCAGCTAGTCGTACCTTAATAGTCTAGAAGCTAGCCCCCTTCTTTAAAAATTATAGTCAAAAACTGTAGAACTGTATGTACTGGTGCTGAAAAGGGTCAATGTCTTTGTTGTGCCCAAAAAAAAAAAAGTTATGTACTCACCATAACATTCCATGTTTGTTGTCCAGGATCTCGCCTTCATTCTTGCTGGTTGGGTTCGGAGCCGAACCTCAGCTCAGACTCGGCCGCATTCCAAAGCTTGAGAGCTTCAACTGGCTCAAGGCTACAACCTATCCAGTGATGCTTAGCGGCTGTTCTCCAGATCTCATTAGAATGTGTACTCCCTAGAGTATGCCAACATCCAGAAAGGAAATTTTTGAAATGTATTGGTTATAGAGGTAAAGAGGCAAGAAAGGAATCTGACCATATTTGCCAATTTTAAAGCCCTCTAGATCCTCCAGGAGGGGGGAAGGATGGGTGGGATGCAAGAATGAAGGCAAGATACTGGACAACAAACATGGAACATTATGTTAAGTACATAACTTCTTTATGTTATGTTGTCCTATCTCGCCTTCATTCTTGTTGGTTGGGACAGAGTCCCCAGCACCTTTTTCCTTGGGTGGCTCAAGGGAATAAACTCTTCAGGACAGTGGAACCAAATGATGCCCTGTTTCAGGAGGCCACATCTACTTTGTAATGAGAGATAAAGGTGTGAGGATTAACCCATGTAGCAGCAGCGCAAATTGAATCCAATAGAAGTCTGGATTGAAAGGCAATGGAGGTAGACACCGCTCTAGCTGAATGTCCTTTTATTCTTCCTGGCGGTTATTTATGAGAAATGTAGACATAAATGATGGTCTCGGTAAGCCATTTGGACAAGGTGGCTTTAATGCAAGGGTTTTTACAGGAGAGGAAAAACAAACTCATTTTGAAGGAGTTTGTTGAAAGGCCCTTTTGAAGAAGGTAATCAGGCCTCCACATCGGATAAGAAAAAAGTTGGCTCCAGTGTCTGAGCTGCCAACCAGTCAAACTGAGACAACTTCGGATCTGAAGGTTCTCGGATCGGACAAATCTGCCCCTCCCTCAGTTCCATCCGAGTCTTCAGAACCATCGTGGAGCCGGAAAAGGAGTCTGTCACAGTCATTGGAGCAGAGACGCTCGGTGCTGCAATCTCCTCCATTACAGTCTGTGGCAGGTAGTCACAAGTCATAGACTCATTCCTCTTGGTCCTCCAGGTTATCGGACGATGACCTGGAGTGGGTGTTGAAGAAGTTGCTGCAGACATGGGCCCTAGAAGAAATTCTTTCGAGCCCAGCACATAAGTTCGTGAAGTCGACCACAGCATCTCAGATACCATCTATTTCTCCTCTGATTCGATAGAGTTTGGAGCCAGAGTGTCAGGAAGTAGTCGTGCTGGAACTGCTGAAGCCAGTAATCACACAAGATATCTCTACTCAGTCTGCTCAGATCTCATTGATGCTGCCTTCCATCGAGGGATCTAGGAGCAGATGCACCCTGGTCGGCTCAGAGGGGGAAAGTTGAATCAGACCCTTGTCGGAGCTTCGGCTCAGGCGAGTTTGGCTCCAATATCAGCCTCAGAGCCGCCCTCCTCGGCACCTGGGAGAACTCCCGGTCCTTCGGGACTGGAGTCTCTCTCAGCCCAGGACCACGGTGCCTTAGAGGTGATGCGGAGTGTGCTCTCCACTGAGTCTGCTCCACCTTTGGCTCCAGCCACTCTTCCCCCTAAAGGGCCGGCGTCTTCTGCTTCACCATCCCTCTCCCATCAGACCCAGAGTAGAGTCAGTGCCCCAGGAAACCCCAATGGGTGGAACCTCCTCTTCCAACACCTCCCCGGAACATCACCCCCGAGGAGGTCCCTCGGAAGAAACAGTGCAAGAGGAAGCACAGACTCCCCTGAGTCTGTCACCTCTGATACCAACTTACAGGATTAGGAAGGGTCCCCACAGTTGCCTTCTGAGGACGTCTTGGACATCCGTGAGATCCTTAAGCAGAGGGGCGGCAGGAAATCTATCTCCCCTTATGAGGATGTCAGTATAAATGGAGGCATTTGGCTCTCGCCCCTCCACCTCTTGGGTGTCTCCACCCTTCGAACCGCACCTGGGTGTTTAGAGTCGGAAGATGTGGAACTCTCCCGGATCAGTGGACCCCATTCCGAGGAGGCCAAAAATTCATTACAGCCCCAGAGGATAGACAATATTCATCAAAGGGAGTTCCAGTAGATGCGATGGTGGTGGCAGTGGTCACAAAGAGGTTAGCTGAAACTTCTGCATCTGTCCATCTGCCAAATAAGGAGTCTCATACGATGGAGATATGGGAAGCATATGTTCTCTTCAGTGGCCTTTACCTTACGATCGCTGAATTACTTATCACATTTTACCCGACTCCAGAGGGATCTCCTGAAAGAACTGGGAGATACCCCACAAGGTGTTACAGCCCAAGATTTATTGGATAAGAAATTCCCAGATTGCGGCCTTAACTTTCATTACAAACTCCTCCTTGTGCCGCATTTCCTAGGCAGCCAATGCAGCGAGCAGGGCAGCAGGCACAGGAATAGCTCTTAAGAGACATTCCTGGATGCGCCTTTGCGAGTTTGCTGAAACCTTCAGAACTTCCTTTGACACCCCATTTGATGGCTTGTCCTTGTTCGGGCCGAAAGTAAGAGACTCTCACCAGGAGTCAGCAAGATGGCAAGACTATCTGCCAGAGTGCGTTTTTCTGCTCCTACCAATTCTTATCCTAAAGGTCAAATGAGCGGAAAAATGTAGTTCCGGAACTCCAAAGGAGCCTTGCCGGATGCTCGTGGTGATCCTTCCCCCAGGGGCAGACGGGGGGAATAACAATGAAAGATGCTGTCCACAGAACCAGGGCAACAGAGATACATTTTCCGGTCTGCCCTTCCAGTGCTCCTGAAAGAAGGCCCGACTGTCGCCTCTGGAGGCAATCGGGGGAATAATATGTCTGTACCCAGAAGCCTGGCTGAAATTGACTTGAGACAAATAGTTACAGTCCATTATATCCAGGGGACACAACATTCCTTTCCACTGCCCGCGTCGTCCAAAGTCCATCCCAGACATTCCACCCGGTCAAAGAGATCAAGCAACCCTAGAAATTCAAAGGTTGCTAGAAAAAGAGTCATCCAAGAAGTCCCCACAGACCAGATTGGATCTGGAATTTACTCTAAGTTCTTTTTAGTTCCAAAAAAGACAGGGGACTGGAGACCAATACTGGATCTCAGCAGACTAAAGTCGGTAAGGAAGGCAAAGTTCCAGATGGTAACACCGCAGTCTATACTCCCTTTCCTGGGACAAGACCATTGGATGTGCTCTTTAGATCTTCAGCACGCATACTACCACAAAGATGGACAGGTGCTCCAGAAGATTTCTACGCTTTCGGCAGGCAGCCAGTCATTACCAGTTCAGAGCTCAGCCCTTTGGTCTCACTACAGCCCCCAGAGTGTTTACAAAATGCATGGCAGTAGTCGCAGCTCATCTGAGACGTCAAGGATTCCAGGTGTTGCCATATTTAGATAAGTGGCTCCTGACTGCCACCACCAAGCACCTACTAATCACAGCCAAGGATTCCACCATCCATCTCTGTTCAGATATAGGTATTATAAATCCAGAAAAATCTGCGTTGTTACCATCACAGCATATTACCTTTATAGGTGCAGATCTAAACGCAAACGATATGATAGCAAAATTGCCTCGAGAGAATACAAACGCTACACAGTCAGGTATCCATTCTAATCAAAAAGAAAAAGGCACGAGCAAAATTTGTCCTCAAGGTCCTAGGCTCAATGGCAGCAGCGATAATACTAGTCCCACTGGCACGACTACACATGCGGATATTACAGTGGCTACTCTCTGCTCAATGGTCCATACAGGAGTTACCCATGTCTCAAGATTCTCATTACGGATGCCTGCAAGAGAGACCTACTTTGGTGGCTTCAGTCCACTCGGGCAACAATGTGCAAACCGTTCATACTTCAACTTGTCGCTACAGTAACCACAGCGTATCCCAGATTTGGGGGGCATTATCTGGGACAGACTGTCCCAGGAGTTTGGAAAGATCACGAATACCATTTGCACATGAATGTCCTAGAGAGGAGAGCAGTGCTTCTGGTGTTGCAAGTATTTCAGAACTCTTCCCATGCGGACTATTGCAATTCATACAGACAATGCGTCGTTGGTATGGTACATCAACAAACAGGGTGGAACCAGATCCTATCCCCTATGTCGAGAGGCCCAGAGAGTTTGGCAATGGGCAGTTTCTTCTCAGCGCTTAATGACAGCAATGCACATCCCAGGGAAATCCAATGTAATAGCAGACAGGCTAAGTAGAACAATTCTCAGGCCTCACGAGTGGTCCCCAAGTCAAGAAGTTGAGAATCAAATTTTTCGCAAATGGGGCCAGCCTTGCTGCAACCTTTTTGCCACTCCATTCAATGCCAAATGCAGCAACTATTTTGCCCTCATTTCCCCTCTGGGAGAGTCATGGAATGCACCCGTCCATGATCGGCCCCTGGGACTTCTTTAGGTACCCCCCGCCCCGTTTCCATTGATTCCGAAGGTTATTCAGAAAGCCAAGTCGTTGCGTTGCTGTTTAATTCTCATTTCTCCTTATTGGCCTTGTCAGATTTGGTTCCCCTTCCTTTGGCCCCACCTTCAGGAGGACCCGTGGATCCTGTACCCAGTGCCAGATTTTCTGACATCAGTCAGGAATGCCCCCCACCCTGCTCTTCAGGGCCTCAAGCTGACTGCTCGGTTACTCCACTTCGAATCTTAGCCAGGCTTCCAGAATTATCCCCTGCAGTACGTCACATTCTGGTTTCCTAACACAGATGACTAGGAAACTTTACGCAAGCAAATGGAAGAGGTTCTCTTGCTGGGCAGACAAAAAACATATAGATCCCTTTACAGCCCCTATACCTTCAATTTTTCAATTTCGAACAGAAGTCATTAATCAAGGAGAAATGGCAGCCACTATAAGAGTACAATTGGCCGCTATATCAAATCATGTGGGATATCTCTGAGACAGTGCAATGTCCCATAGATTATGTAAAGTTTTCCTCAGGTGTACCTTTCTGTTAAGACCCCACTTAAGAGAACCTCCTCCCCCATGGGATCTAAATTTAGTAGTCATCTCTGATCCTCCCCTCCCTTCGAACCAGCATCCTCTTGTGCACTAAAATTTTTATCTTGGAAAACAGTCGAACAGCAATTACTTCAGCTAGGAGAGTTTCAGAATTGCAGGCTTTGTCTACCCGTTCTCCAAATTTAATTTTCCACAAAGACAGAGTTTCCCTCATAACAAATCCTTCATTTTTGCCAAAAGTTTTTTCTGAAGCAAATTTAAACCAATCTATAGAATTGCCTGTGCTTTTTTTTTTTTTTTTTTTTAATATAAACTACGGCAAAAAGACAGAATATAAGCTTCACCAATTGGATGTGCATAGACAGTTGCATTTTTACTTGCACAGGACCAAAGATATCAGTCAGAGCAGTTGTTTGCTTCCTATGCAAAAAACAAAAAAGACTTGGCAGTCTCAAAAGTTACCTTGTCCAAATGGCTTACTGCGACCATCATTTATGGTCTACAATTCTCATGACAAATGAAAAAAGTGCCCTGGAGATGGACTGCTCCTAGACAATACACACGGCTTGTGTGTCCGCCTGTTAGAGACATTTTCTGGGTGCATGAATCACACTTTTTAAAGCCAGATTGTCTCAACTCCTTAACAGGTTCTTTAGACATCTTTTAAGCCAAAAACACCACCAGTCAACAGTAACTACGGTAGAAAAAAGGCAAGTAGAAAGTTTTTTTTTTTTTTAAGAAAGGAAAGGGATGAGAGGAGAAGTCTCAAGCTAAACGACAGTCTCCTCCAACCCGAGGAGACGCCTCTAACAAATGGTGACTCCTTAAAAAAGGGAAAAAAGCCCAGAGGGAAAAAAAAGGGGGTAAATAGAAAGAATCCTCTAATTTAAACGGATTCTTTAAGGGGAATAAGAAAGTTAGGGACGAATGAGAACAACCGAAGACACACCCAAGTAATCTCACACACACTCGCTCTCTCTCTACTTGGATTGGGAAGGTACAATAGAATCTAATATGAAGGTTTTTAGAGAAAATAAAGCAAAAGTTAAGGTTTATAATAAAAGAAATTACTAGCCTGAGCCAGTGAAGACCATCCCGATGCTTCAAACGGCAAAGACCACCTGGGGAAAAGCCACTAAGCTTGGGATAGGTTGTAGCCTCGAGCCAGCTGAAGCACTTGAGCTTTGGTATGCGGCCAAGTTGGAGTCTAGGTTCGGCTATGAACCCAACCAGCAAGAATGAAGGCAAGACAGGACAACATAACATCAAAACTTTTCCATTTACTTCTTTAATCTTCCTAGTGGAAGCTTTATGGGAATATAAAAGAATGTGACAGACAGTGAAAGAGAGCCTAGGGCTATCAATGGAAGTGGAGAAACCAAGCTGTCAGCTTTAGGTCTAAAAAGTCCAGGTAAATCATGGCTGTCAAACTGAAGAGGGCAAAGAACCTGCTGTACTTGTTGAGGGAAGATGCAAAGAGGTTGCAGCAAGGCTGACCCCATTGGCAGAATCTTTTCCACAACGTTCTTGAGACCACTCGTGAGGCAATAAAATAAACCTGCTCAACTTGTCTTCTATCAAGCTGGGATTTCCCTTGTATGTACACTGCTATCAGAAATCGACTGGATGATATCACCTATTTCCACACTATGAGCTTTTTGACACAAAGGGTAAGATCTAGTTCCTCCTTGTTTATTGATGTGCCATACAACTGGCATATTGTCAAGTATGTATCACAATAGTCCCAGAAGACAGAGTTTTGAAAGGCCTGCAATGCTGAGTACTGCTGGAATTCCAGGACATTGATGAGTGCTGGCTTCTTCAGGAGGCCATGTTCCTTGGACGGTCTTTCTCAACTAGTGCCCCCCACCCAATTTGGGAAGCATCAGTGGTCACTATTGCTTTGGGCTGAGGAAGAATGAAGAGATGGCCTTGTAATATCCAATCTGAGCAAATCCACCACAAGTGATACTTTTTGCATGCTAGAGTAATTCTGACATGGGTGGTCACAGGTTGGTGTAACGTGGTCCACTGAAGAATTCTCATATGGTATATCTTGCTAGTGGAGCCAGAACTGTCTCAGTGGACATTGACTCCAAGGCTTGTAGAATCAATTGAGCAGGTACAGAAGAATTTTGAATTTTTTTTTTTTTATTTTTTTTATTTTATTTTTTTTTTTTACTTGAAATCGAATGATTTGTACCCTTGGGAAGGGAGGCTGTGACTGATGAGTACTGAACAAGACCCCTATGAAATCTAATGTCTGAAATGGATCTAGCGGAGTTTTGTCATGATTAACAGTAATTCCCAGGCGAGAGCAAAGCTGGAGCACATACTCTCATGCCTTTATCAGAAGATGCCTTGTCAGAGCAGTTATTAGCCAGGTGTCTAAGTAAGGAAATACCAAGAATCCCTGCAGTCTCAAGTGAGCTGTACTGCTGCCATGTTGAGGCAAAAGGGCAGGGCTATGGATTGATCATGAATGGCTCCCAGCCAAAAGTGTAGGTATCTCCTGGATCATCTGTTCATTTTGATGTGGCAGATCTTCAGGATGCATACTGAGCACATCCAGTCATCCTTGTGCAGGAAAGGCATAATGGACTGAACTGTGACCATCAAGAAAGTACAGTTGTGTACACTAACCATATATCTGTTAAAGTGTATTAACTGTTGCAGTCCTGACTATTGGGATTTCCTGCCATGAAAGCCTTCGGCTGGCCCAAATACCAGAGAAATTTCTTTCCGGCTCACAGGTTAGTGGAGGCCCTGACCAACGTCAGTATGTTAGAGTATAAATGTAACCAGCCTGCATCATACCACCATTGTTCTTGTCCTCAACCAGGAGGAGCCCTAAGCAGATAGGAGGTATCCAAAGGAGAGCCCTACGCAGATAGGAGGCATCCAAAGGAGAACCTGCCAGAGGAAGAGAGCCAAGGAAGGGTCCCTTGGCTGAATGGCAAAACAACCTACCTACAAAGGAGGCTGAGGGGGCTGGTGGGAAAGATGACTGGAACAGTGAATACACTCAAACATAGTACAGTTATGTACACTTGCCATAAATGTAGATGTTAATGTTTCACTACTGTAGTTCTGTACTACTGGGAAGATTCCCAAAGTTGAAAGGGAGGGAGGAAGGTATCCAAGGGGGAGAGAGGATGCCCTGTGGGACAGCAGTGGCAAAGCCTGCTGTAGACCTGAAGGATGCTAGGTGGTAGTGCTTGATGAAGGTATGCACTGAAGACCAGGCGATAGCCTCCAAGATGTCCTTGGTGGGGATACCCTTTAGAAAGGCAGTGGAAGTAGCAGTTGCCCTGGTGGAATGAGATTTTATCCCTATTAGTGGCATTTCACAGTGTGAGCTATAACAAAAGCAAATGCAGTGGGGAAATCCACTGAGAAACAGTTTGCTTAGAGGCAATCTTCCCCTCTTTTCCAGAGGCAAAGGTAATGAAAAGCTGATCAGTCTTTCACAAAGCTTTTGTTTTGTCCAGATAGAAACATAAGCTGTCAGTGCAAATCCATGGAATGCAGAAGTCTCTCCCCTTTGTTTTGTGGATTGGGGAAGAAGGGAGGGAGATGGATGGCCTGATTCAAAGAGGCGTCAGTGACCACTTTATGCATAAAGATGGATTCGTTCCGAGAGATGACCTATCCCTGTGGAAGATACAGAAATGTTCCACTGTCATGAGGGCTTGCAACTCAGAAACCCTCATAGCTGACATGATCACCAGAAATGTTTTCCATGTCAAGAACTTTAGATCTGCAGAAGCTGCTGTCTCGAAGGGTGGCAAGGTCAGTTTCTATAGCACAAAATTCAGGTCCCAAGGAGGAGTAGAGTTTCCTTCAGAGTGGTCTAATGTGGATTACTATCCTTCCGAGTGGTCTAATGTGGATTACTATCCTAAGAAATTACTTTAAGAGTGGATGGGAGAAAAGGGGAGGGTGAAAAGGCACATATGCAGAGATGACAGAAGCATGGATTTTACTGTAAGAATAATCGCAGATATACCCCAGGGATTACCTCAGTGTCACTGCTCAACAGAGGCACAGCAAAATAATGGGTATAGTTCCCCATACTAAAGGGGTGGCGTAAGCCACAAAACTATGGGCTAGGCTTGTAAATGCCCTCGGGCAGATAGCCTAGTATAAACCTATGAACCTATGAACCTAATAAGATAGTCCCTGATTCAGCAGGGCAGTCAGTTATTTCAGGATGCTGGAAACGCACTGATTTGGGATCTAGTTGATCTTTGCACCAAATAGAAAATGTTTTCCACTTAGCTGAGTAGGACTTCCTGCTGCTACACCTTCTAGATTTGAGGATGTCTACCACTTGTTTAGTTAGACTACCACTGTGGTTTGTTGTTGGTTCATCCACGCTGCAAGGTTGAGCGTCTACAGATTTGGGTGTCCAATGTTTCCCTCATTCTGGGTGAGATCTACTCTCTGAGGGAGTAGCAATGGGCTCTGGTTGGCAAGGTTGAGGAGGATGGGGTACCAGTTCTGTCTGGGCCAGTCCAGAGCTAAAAGATTTGGTCTTAGGTACTCTTATTTTCAGCAGAACCTGAAGGGGTAGGGGAGGGGGGGGGGGTAAATCATAAATGAAAAGTTTTACCCAAGGGCAGGAGAAGGCATCTGTTTTCCAAGCTGTATCCTGTTTGCTCCTGGTATAGAATTTTTGCAGGAGCGCATTCTCTTTGGATGCAGAGAGGTCCACCTGTGGAATTCCCAATGTTTGGGTTACAGACTGAAGATTTTTGAGTGCATGTGCCACTTGAGGGTCCATAAAGTCTACGATGAGATGGTCTGCCAGACCATTTTGAATGCCTAGAAAGTACTGTGCTATCAGGTGCAAGCCCACAGACTGAAGGGTTTCCCAGATTTGCACTGCTAGATAGCAGAGGGGGTAAGAATGATCCTTCCCTGTTTACGTAACACATAAATGTGGTACTGTCTGCCTTAATAGGACACCTGGGGACAATTTTTCCTTGAAGGCTAAAAGGCCCTTTAATACGGTTAGAGTTCCTTCCAGTTAATGCACATGTCCTTGGATCCAGAATCCCACCTTCCCTGGGTTTGGAAGTTCTGGAACGAGCCCCCTCATGCTGTCTCCGTGGCATCTGTGGCTAGGGTTTAAACCAGAGGGAGATTTTGAAGGGTAGACCCTGATTCAAGGAGCAAGCTTGTGCCCACCATGCAAACTTTTTTTTGAGGCAGGGGATCAGGGAGATCTTGGTCTCTAGGGACTGGGAGATCTGGCACCAGACATTCTTCAGGTACCACTAGACTTTCCTCATATGTAGTCTGGCAAGGGGAACCATAAGGATGTATGAGGCCATGTATACCACTCAATTGGATCCTGTGGAAGAATTTGGTCAGGAAGGAGACTTTCTCTGGTGGGAGGAAAGCCTTTTGGAGAGAGGAGTCCAGAAGTACCTCCAGGAAGACCATTTCTTTTGTTGAACAGTGTGATTTCTGTAGGTTCACTGTGAATCTTAAGTGAGGAAGGAAGGTCCTGGGTGAATCCGAGGTCCTTGAGGAGATTTGGCTTGATCTGTAGCCTGCAAGAGGCAGTTGTCCAGGAAAGGATAGATTTGTATCCCCCCTGGTCCTGCAGAAGGTTACTGCTGATGCTAGGCACTATGTGAACATTCCTGGTGCTGCAGATAAGCCAAAGGGCAATGCAGAAAATTGAGAGCAACTGGATCCTGCCCTGAAGGGAAGAAATCTTCAATGGTACTCCTGAATGGGGATGTGCAGATAAACACTGTTTAGGTCTAGAGAGTCCATGAGGACATGGAGGGATATCATGGGCAGCAGTTTTTGGAGGGTTAACATTTTGAACTGTGGCACCAAGAGAAATTTATTGACGTTGGTCAGATCCCAAATGAGGTGCCAAGAGCCTTCCTTTCTGGGGCCCAAGAGGAGCATGGAATATAATCATTTTCCCTGTTGGGCAGTGGGAAAATATAGTTGTGTACACCTACCATAAATGTAGATGTTCGAGTGTCTTCACTGTTGCAGTCATGACTGTAGGGTTCTCCCCTGCCGGCAGGCTGTCCTCGGTCAGCCAGAATCCCAAAGTCTGGGTCCGGTGTCGGCTGTTCAACCATGCTCCCTGACGTCAGAGCGCCAGGAGTACAAAGCTGACAGCAGACGCCAACTTCTCCAGTTTTTCTTGCCCCAGATGCCAGGAGTCCCAAAATGAGAAAGGTCCCATATCCTTTGCAAATACACCTCAGAAGAATGGTGAAAAAAGGAACCACACAAAAGTAAAAACAAGAGGGGACAGGAGGGAGGGAAACCCAGACTGCAACTGTTGCAGTCATGACTGTAGGGTAGAATCCCAAAGCTGAAAGAAAGGGAGGTGGTCATAAAGAAGGGGCGGCTAAAAGGCCCTGCAAGACTGCAGAGGCAAAGCCTGCCCTAGACTTAGAGTAGAGAGGTAGATTGTAGTGCTTAGAAAAAGTATGCACTGAACTCCAAGTTGCAGCTTCCAAAATGTCTTTGGAAGGAACTCCCCTGAGAAAAGCCGCAGACGTGGCAGCAGCTCTGGTGGAATGAGTCCGTATACTCCCTGGGATTTGCTTTCCATGGTGAGAATGGCAAAATCTGATTCCATGAGCAATCCATTTAGAAATGGTCTGTTTTGAAATGGCTTTACCTTGGGAACTTGAAGCATAAGAAACAAACAATTGTTCTGATTTTCTGATGTCCTTGGTTCTGTCCAGGTAAAAACGTAGTTGTCTGTGTACATCCAAGTAATGCAAGATCCTTTCCCCTTTATTTTGAGGAGTGGGGAAAAAAGTTAAGTGGATAGTCTGATTTAAAGCCACTTTGGAAACCACCTTAGGCATGAAGGTAGGATTAGTCCTCAAAGACACACTGTCCTGAAGAAAAATAATATAAGGCTCCACAGCCATAAGAGCTTGTAACTCTGAAACTCTCCTGGCAGAGGTTAGGGCTAACAGAATAGCTGTCTTCCAAAATAAAAACTTGATGTCAGAAGAGGCGGCAGGCTCAAAAGGAGGCAAGGTTAGTTTTTCCAAAACATAGTTGAGATCCCAAGCAGGAATGGGAGGAGATCTAGGAGGTCTTAAGTTCTTAGCTCCTCTGAGAAACTGTCTCATGAGCTGGTGGGAAAAGATTGGAGGGTCTATATTATAATGAGCAGAAATAGCGGAGGCATGCATCTTAATGGAAGAGAAAGAGAGGCCCTTATGTAAGAGATCTGTCAAGTAAAGTAAAATTAAAGGAATGTTCGGAAGAAGAGGATCAGAATCCTGAGCCTGCATCCAGGAACAAAATCTTTTCCATTTTCCTGCATAAGTTTTTCTAGTACTAGGACGTCCGGCTTCTAAAATGACATCCATAACCTGCTTGGGTAGGAAAGAAGAAATCAAAGGCCCTGGATTAACCAGGCCGCCAGGCTGAGAGTTCTGACATGAGAGTGTAGAACCTGACCCTGATGTTGGGATAGAAGGTTCGGAGACTGAGGTAAAACCCAAGGGGGCTCCAGACACAGGTTTGTTTTTTTTTTTTTTTTTTTTTTTTTTTAAGAGTTGGGTACCAAAACTGTCAAGGCCAATTTGGGGCCAGCAAGATTATCATCTTGGGCTTGTCCTGTTTTATCTTTAATACCCGTTGAAGAGGAAGAGGCGGAAAGGTATATCCCGAAAGGTTCCTCCAACTGAATGATAGGGCATCCACTTTCCAAGCTTCTTTGTGGAAAGTCCTGGTACAAAAATTCTGTAGTTGATGATTAAGGTGGGATGCAAAGAGGTCTAATGTGAGGACATCCCCAGACTGCTGTTATCATCCTGAATATTTTGGTGTCCAGCATCCATTCGTGTGGATCCAAAAGGTTTCTGCTCAGACTGTCTGCCAGGAAGTTTAGCTTCCCTGGTAGAAACTGAGCTTGAAGGTCCAGATTGCAAGCTAGAGCTGTGTTCCATAGATCCATGGCTAGTCTGCAAAGGGGGTAGGAATGAGATCCCCCTTGCTTGTTTATGTACCACATAACTGTGGTGTTGTCTGTCCGTATTAGTAGCTGTACTGGATGTAAAAGATTCCTGAAGGCCAGTAGAGCTTCCTGGACGGCTAACATTTCCTTTAAATTGATATGCAGGTGCTTCTGATCCTTTGTCCAAAGGCCCTGTAGACACTTGCCCTGAAAATGGGCTCCCCAAGCATAATCCAAGGCATCCGTGGTTAGAATCGGAGTGACAGGAGGCAGACAGAAGGGTTTCCCTTTGTTTAGAGTACATGCCCTGGACCACCAAAGAAATTCCTTTTGAAGACAAGGAAGGACGGAGATCAGTATGTCTAAACTGTGGCAATGCTGAGACCATACACTTTTTAGGTACCACTGTATTTTCCTCATGTGTAGTCTTGCATATGGTACGAGAAGGATGCAGGAGGCCATGTAACCAAGAGCCTGCAGGAATCTCCTTGCAGACAACCGAGTTAAAGCTGCCAAGGTTTTGAAAGTTGAAGCCAGCTGTAACTGTTTTTCGGATGTTAGAAATGCCATCTGGGTTGTGGTGTTTAGAAGAGCACCCAGAAAAGTTAACTGTTGTGAGGGTGTCAAATTTGACTTTATGTTTACATAGAATCCCAGGAACTTGGAGGTTCTGAACAAATTCTAGATGCTGGAGTAAGACATCCTTGCTGTCTGCCTGAATTAGACAATCGTCCAGATAAGGGTAAATGTGAATTCCCTGGAGTCTGCAGTAAGCTACTACTGGAGCCAGGCATTTGGTGAAGACCCTGGGCACAGTAGACAATCCAAAGGGCAGAGCAGAGAATTGAAAGTGCCTCGATCCGGCCTTGAACCAGAGGTATTTTCTGCGTTCCTGCCTGATGGGAATGTGTAAATATGCCTCCTTTAAATCCAAAGTTACCATCCAAGCATCTTTGGACAGCATTGGAAGTAGCTGCTGTAGAGTCAGCATCTTGAATTTTGGAATCTCTAGAAAGGTGGTCAAGACTGACTGATCCAGAATGGGTCTCCATGAGTTTTGCTTCCTGGGGACTAGAAAGAGCCTCGAGTAAAAACCTTGTCCCATCTCTGAAAGTGGAACCAGTTCTATGGCTTTCATAGCCAAAAGAGCCTCCACCTGGTTTAAGGCCTCTGTCCACTGATGTTTTGGAAGGTCTGGCCATCCGCTTGGCCTTGGCAGGGTATGAAAATGGAATTTGTAACCTCTTAAAACCACATCCAGAACCCACTTGTCTTGGGTTATACGAGTCCAATTTTGAGAAAAAAGAGAGTGAGTTTTCCTCCGAGAGGGGCTTCCAGGCAAGAAATTCCTGCAGCCTAACAGATGGAGTCATTGAGTTTGTTTCCTATGAGTTTGTGACCTGTCCTCTCTCCTCCCCTAGGGGTGGAAGCAGTCCACTGTCTTGGTCTACAAGAACCTTGTGTTTGAGGCATTCCTCTGGAGCGTCTATATCTACCCCTCTGGACCTGTCTGAAGTGGGAAAGGACCAATTTTTAGAAGGCCAATTTCTGCTAAATCTTGGTGGCTGTACTTGTAAGAAATCTTTAACTGTTTGCATGGATTTCGCCTTATCCTCCATCTTTTTAATCACTTCTTCAGCTTTAGATCCAAACAAAACATTATGCTGAACAGGAGCATCCAATAATTTAGCTTTTACTTGTTCTGGCAAATTTTGTTCCTTTAGCCATGCATGCCTTCTAATGACTGTGCCGGAGGCAGCAGCCCTACAAGATGCCTCCAAGGCATCAAATCCACAGTGTAAACCATGCTTCCCAACTTGCTCAGTGGCATGCAATAAGTCATGTAATTCCTTAACATCTGCACAGGCAGAAATGGAAGTAAGCTTTTGTATTAAAACAGACAAGAGAAATTGCTGGTATTTCAGCATATGAAACTGACAGTTTAAAGCCCTAATGGACAAAGTAGCAGAAGTGTACACTTTTTTGCCCCATCTTTCTAAAGATCTAGAGTCCTTTTCAGTGAGAATGGGATTTTTGGCAGAAGCGGCCTTAACTCCCTTAGGACCCTGAGAAATGGTTTCAGGGTCAGCAGAAGGGTTCTTGTATAAAAACTGGTGGGAATAAGGAACCCTGTAATATCTATCAGGCTTGACAGGAGCAGGAGGAAAAGAATCAGGGGTTAAGTTAGCCTCCGAAAGAGCATCATCCACAATATCCAAAACAGGAGGAATAGCCAGGGGTCTATGTTGGGGAGAAGAAAATCCCTTAGTCTTTTCTTAGATTCCAAATACTCCTGTCCTTCTCAGTGGAAATGTTCCCTCATTTCATGCAAAGTTTCCCCAAAAGAGAAATCCTCAGGGGGAGAAGCTGAGGGAATGGATTCCTCAGCATCAGAATCCTAATGAGGAAAAGAATATTCCTGGTCAGAAGAGGAAACTGAACAGAAGCCTGATCAGAGGAATCATAATAAACATCCTGCCTTGGCCTTTTATCTGGAGGGGGATGTGAACCCCTAATCATAGTAAGTAAATCCTCCGCCATCTTGAGTAACTGTTTCTGTGACTTGGGAGCCGGTTCAGAAGAGGCCTGTTTTGCAGTCTTTGATTTAGGAGTCTTTGCCTTTATTAGAAGCTGAGTAGGCCTGAAAACCCCTTTGGAAGCCGGTACCTGCACAGCGGCTCCAGACCCATCCGAAGGAGCATTGTCTGAAGGTTCTGCAATAGAGATATTTAAAGGCCTGGTTGGCTCCTCATGAGATTCCGTTTCGGCCATCGGTTCTGAAATAGCCGACGACAGGGGCTGCAAAAGCGCCTCACTGATGATGGCCAAACCTGAAGCTGGCTCCGCTTGTGCGCTATCATCAGATTTGGACCTCGGAGGCCTGTCTTTATCCTTGCGACGTTTGTGAACTCCGGTAGCCGGAACCGTATCCAAAGACATTTTGCAGTTAAAGCGCCTACCGAAGTTATGAAAAGCAAAATCGTACCTTCGTTTAATTGTACGTTGATTGAATCTAGCACAAAACTGACAACTAACTACGTCGTGGTCAGGCCCTAAGCAAGGAATACAGTAAGAATGAAAATCCTTATGAGGTATTTGCTTCCCACATGAAATACAATTAACTTTTTCTGACATCGGACTGGAGCAAGAAAAAGTTTCCCCAACGGGGTACTTAGCTTTGAGTGGAGAAGAAAATCTTCGGACTGAAGTTTATCAGAAAAAATAGTCAGAGTCAGCTGACCGGCACTTGCGAACTGCTATCACCGCACGGCAAGAAAGACTGGAGAAGATGGTGTCGGCTGTCAGCTTTGTACTCCTGGCGCTCTGATGTCAGGGAGGATGGTTGAACAGCCAACACCGGACCCAGACTTTGGGATTCTGGCCGACCGAGGACTGCCTGCTGGCAGGGGAGAACCCTACAGTCATGACTGCAACAGTGAAACACGATAAACATCTGGTTCTACTGCTCCCTGCGAACACAGTATCTGGAGTTGAGCCAAGGCCTCTTTTGATTTTGGGGGACATCTGGATAGCCTGAGTATTTTAAATGCTCTTTGAAAGCAAGTCTGTAGTCATCTGCAATAATGTCTAAAACCCATCTGTCTGAGGTGATGAGGCTTCCAGGCATGTTTGAAAAGACAGCCTTCCTTCTAGCTTTTGGGGGGCAGTTGAGTCATTTTTGCTCTCTGGATGTGCTTGGGGTCTAGAACTGCCTAAGTGCCCAAGGCCCACTGACTGCTCCTTTGTGACCATTGCCTCTGTTGAGTAGCCTATCCCTTTGACGTCTCCTCTGCCCATTTCTAGGCTGGGTGGGAAAGGACCAATGTTTGGCAGGTAAATTTTTACTGAACCTGGGTGGTTGCACCTGGAGGAAATTTAATGTCTGCTCTGACAATGGAGAGCAGGTCCTTTGTTAACCTGATTAAATTCTGCTGTGATCCCTGAGAAGTGGAGCCAGAGAGCCTGACTGAAGGCCTAGGAACAGAGGCTTTCTTAGGGGTGGCTAAGGCCTTAGGCCTAACAGCATCCTATATCCTGATGCTTTGTCTCCCAAGATGGAAGTAAATGTGCCGGAGCCGGCATAGGTTGCAGAATTTCCGGGCAGAACAGACTCCTCTGAAGCAAAAGTCTGCAGAGCAGCCTTGGACCCTCTTCCAATAAGCCAATATCTGTGGCTTGTGTAGCGGTGGATGGAGATAATGGCATCTCGGACTCCAAAATGGTCTCGACAGAGGCCCAAGTCACTAGATCAGAAAAAGAAGGGGGCCGCAAAAGCACCTCAACTTGTTCAACAATCACAAGCGTGGAGGGAGAAGCAGGCTGTGATAGTCATCCGACAACCCAAGCTTTTGTTTCTTTTTTCACTTAGTTAAATCAGATTTGGTATGACTGACCAAAAACCATGAAAGGCGAGCAAGAAGATAGTTGGCTAGGGAACTTGGTGAGAAATTCTGCCCCACACCTAATTGTTCTAGTATAGAAACATGCACAAAACTGAACCACCACCATCATCTGGCCCTAGGCAAATAAAACAAAAGGAATGAAAGTCTCTGTGTGGGATCTGCTTTCCACAACAGGGACAGCTTACTTTATCTGACATGAGCAAAGGAAAGAGAAAGTTCCCCAACAGCATACTTCTCTGATGACACCTCTCTCTGGTGCAGACTGACTAATGCACTTCAATACAGCTTTGGGCTTTGTGGCAAGAAAAGACCGGTATAACACAGGCTGGCTACCTTTATACCAGAACATACTGATGTCTGTCAAGGTGTCCACCAGCCAGGGAGCTGCAAAGAAATTTCTCTAACAGTTGGGCCGGCCGAAGGCTTTCACGGCAGGAAATCCCAATTGTCAGGACTGCAACATTGAAACAAGAACATCCTCTTTGAATCTTGAGCAAGTCCTGAACTCTTTTGGGGGGTTCAGATTTCTAGCAGTAGATTTTTTATGGGAACTGGTTTT
>NC_056736.1:447012227-447224708 GCF_019279795.1 Protopterus annectens | reverse complement strand
GGCTTTTTATTCTGCCTGTGTAATTGCCTGCTGGTGTTTTCACCTGCACCACCTCTGCAGTATTTCCTGCTAGTTTCTTACTATTTCCTTCTGCTTCCTTTTCCTCTCTGTCTCCCTCCAGGGGGGCAGTGCACATACCAGTGAAACACGCTCACAGTGGCTGTCTTGGGACTAGAGTCTGTATTGATTAAAGCGGCGCACACACCAGTGCAAAACAGGTTTACAGATCTTTTGACAGGCTCCCTACAAGCTAACTCTGCCTTACGTACACCTCTGTCTTTTCACATGCGTATCCCTTTGCAGCGCCACATGCACGTACAGCAGAAACTTTGGTGTTGGCCACAGTGTACACCTTCCATTCTTGACTTTCCTTGCTTATCTGTTGACCTCTCTTTTTATGCTGTGTGATTGACATCTTTCACATACCACTTTTGTAATAGGCTTGATTTCTTCCTGACATTCCCCCCTGTGATGTCACCTATCTGTTCTATGACCTCCCTTATTTACTCTTACTACGGAATGTATACATTTGCTATGCTGACAGTGTGATTCACTATCCTACCACTCATTTTATATAGGATTGCCTAATGCTTAGTTACATGTCTTGCTCAGCCCCCTTAGCAACCACTAGACAGTGGCCATGTTGTTTTTGGTCTGCCTAGTCCCTGCATTGCCAAATCCGCCCATTACATAAAACCCACATTTGTGGGTTTCAAACCTTATTTTCTGCAGTAACTTATATAGTGCAGCCCATTTGCGGGGCTGTGCTGGGTTTAAACCTACTTGATCCTTAAAAAATATACTGTTTCATGTTTGCCATCGGGTTTACCGTGCCAATGGCCACATGTTTGACATTAGCATACTATTCTAACATTTACACACTTTATTTAGAATACTGTCATGGCTCCATTGTATTATTGCGTGCGTACTCAGTTGTCAACTGGGTACATTTCTCTTCTTCTGCGGGCTGGTTTCGCACCGTGGATCATTGTCTGCTCATTTGCATGCCCTTTCTGCTGCAGTGAGGGTGATTATCCACGCTCTGCCCGTGTAGAGTGGTTTCCAGCTAGTCTCTTACACTTAGGTTTCAGGCTGTTGTTCCTGGATACATTGATGGCTGTGAGTCCCACCGCTCTTGGACTCCATGACATCATAAAATCTACCCCATGTTAATATTTCTAATCCTGATTACACTCGTTAAAATAAAAATGTGTTAAACTTCTGTCAGCAATTTAATAGAACTATTGATGAATATCAGTGTAAACTTAAAAATGTAAAATTTATTTAGAAGGTCCCCAGTACTATCTCATTAGATTTTTTCAATTCAAAATACATTAGGAACACTCTCAGCTAAGTCCTGGTGGTTGTAGGCATTTGATAAATTTGCCAAATAAGTTCTAGTCTTTTGAGTTCTAACTGGATGGGGCCTCCCTATGATTCTACCCACCTGATCTATAGCTCAAGAGAATTTAAATGTGTTGAGATTCATAAAGATATGCTTTGCCAAAGCATTTCCATTTATTGTCTACTGATACTATATTTAGTAGACTCTATCCTAAGCCTTCTCTGTTTGCCTATGTGAATTGATTCACACAACTGACACTTGGCTAAATAAACCACCATCATAGAGTTACAGTTGTGTTTTCATCTCTACAGGTTATCTTATTATTGTTCACTATTGCTTTCGTGAAACCCACGTCCATATACCTACAGTAATGGCAATTTTCGCATGTACTTCATTCCTGCATAAATTGAGTTGGAGTTAGTGTTTCGTTCCCGAAAGCAGATTTTTGAATTTGGTAGCTCTTCTCAAAATAAATTTAGGAGAAAGCCCCAATTTCACTTTACTAATTCCTTGTCTTCACATTGAGAATATTCCAGTTTTTGCAAAATCTATATCTCTAATGTAGCTTTAAAGTCAGTTAAATGTCGTGACAAAACCTAGACTAAGCCATTTGTTCTGAAGCAAGAGTTGTTGTTACTACATATATTGACTCTTCTTGACTGTATAGTATCTGGAGAAGAAATGTTTACAGTCTGGAATTATGTTTAAAATTGGCCTATAAAAACCATTATGCCTTTTTGAACCTGACTTCACTCTATTAAGTCATCCAATAATGAGGTTGGTAGGCTCTTTTCATAAACATTTCTTTTTAAAAATTCACATTCACATTCATTGTGGAAATCCCATTTCAGCAAAAAATGACACTAGAACTCTCCACAAACAATAGTATCCAAAGGGCGGAATAAAGTTCTGGTGAAGCAGTCACGATTCAAATATATTTTTATTATATCACATAAAGTCAACAGCAAGTTAAGCCGCTCATCTGTCACACGATCGTGAACTTCATCAGAACATTTAATAAATTTTGAAACACTTGTATTTATACCAGAAAAAACCACATAAAAATCACAATTAATCAATTAGAAGTTGTTGTTAATAAGTCACGCGTTATTTATCTAATTAACACCATGTTTTCCTTGAACATATTCATGTCCTATATACATATAATAATATTGATACCACATTGTATTATTATAAATTTCTATTTTAAACATATCAACATTGTTATCATTTATTCACATATCTAATTACATATATTTAAAAACTACTACCTATATGCCGTTGGTTTTTGTATCAAACTTGTACACCCAAATTCATGCACCGTTTATTTGAAAGCCTCCCACGTTAATTAATAAGTGTAAAGTTTTGTATAACGCTTTTGTTATATATATGCACTGGTATCTTATTACATATAACATTAACTGGTCGCAGCATCAATATGCTTTATACTATCAATATAATACTTAGTTATCTAAAAAACAATATTAGACATAACACATACAAACATAACAATATACATGAAACCTAATCTCTTATAAGGGGCTTGGTGGGTATGCAATCATTCCAGGCCTGGAGGTACAGTTGCATTTAACTTGTATTTGGCCATCTAGTTTCCTTTTCTGAGACTTGTGCCTTATCGTCTCCTCCCTGGGATTCTGTTTAATTACTTCCAAATACCAAACTAGAAACACCGACCAGTCAGGCTATTGTTTAAATGTCTAAGTAAAGCCATTATTACTATCCTTTTCTTATACAGTACAAATGGCTCACTTAAATTCTCTCCTTTAATCTCCCTGTCAGTTTACCCACATAAAAAGTGCCGACGGAAAGAACAATCTCAGGCTCAAATGCCTTGTTTTGACAATTCCGCTCACTAAACCTAATCCTCTTGCTTCTTAACAATGTTACTAAGCTACTACACCGTCCCTGTCCATAATATTGCTAGCACTGGTTTGCCAGTGTCCCCACAGGAATTTAATGATACACTTGTTTGCCTATATACCATGTGTTATTCCTATGAGATCTAACTTCAAATATTCTTTTCTTTAGGTATTAGTCAGTTTTAGTATGTAGTTAAACAGAAAGGCTTAGTCCCCGATCGTTCATTAATGTTGTCATCACTAGTAATAATATTCCAGTTCTTATCGTAATATCTGTTTAAATGCCTTCCAGCCTGTTTACCAATGTTCTATCAACATACGCCCTTTGATAATTTTGACCACCATTTAATACTTTCTGCTTGAAGCTGGTCCTATGCCCCAAGACCGAGGTGTATATTTTTTTCCCCACTCTTTGATAATATAATTGGTGACATCATGTACTGGGGTTTCTGGATACCTCTATCCAACAATAATTTTTCAAAACTTCATCTCTTCAAGAAAATCATCCTTTACTGTAGTCATCCACTAGCCACTCTGATAGATTGTCGCTTTAATGCGTGCTTTTCTTCTGTGCATACAGGTGGTTTGCATGCTAATTAAAGGTAACGCTATTACAAAATGTTTCAGCTTTCTAAATATTTTTAGTTTCTGGAATTGTTTTCCATCAGAGAATATATAAGAATCCAGGAAATTGATACCCTTGTAATCAAAATTGTGTGTAAATCTTAAATAATTTGTTGTACTATTTATATAGTCCTACTTGAAATTGGATAAATTTACTTCCTTGCCTTTTCACATAGAATAAAAAATATCATCCAAATATCGGACATATAATGCTTCATATATTTATACAAGCTGAATTCAACACAAGGCTCACTTTTCCCAATCTAACAGTACAAGATTGGCAAAAATGGGGGCACAAGCCGCCCCCATTGCTACTCCATTATTCTGCTTGTAGTATTCTTATTAAAATATATAAAATTATTGTCCAATACTATATTAATAAATTCATTGATGAGTTCTTTTTTATCTTCACCCACCTTGCTATGAAGGTTAACACTCTTCTATGAATCTATTTATTCCTGACATCCTCTTTCAGGTATACATGAAAATAAGTCCTTAATGTCTACTGTGGCAAAAATAAGTTCTGAATTTATATATTTTGTGTAAATTTACCTAGGAACTCCCCAAAGGAGTCCTTAATAATATGATTAATGTTCATTGATATATATTCTTTAACCATTGGTCAATAACCTTCCCCATATGGGAAGTTTGTTTTACAGGTACCTGCAATTATTGGCCTGAGTGGTGGATCAGCTACGTCTTTGTACTTTGGGTATATGCCGTGTAATGGTAAGCCAACAGGGGAATTGTACCTTCAAAAAGTCATAGAGTGGTCTGATCTATTCTTTCATCCAATAAATACTCTTCTAAATACAAATCTATATGTCTGTTGAAAATATTAACCTGATTCATGGATCTGACCTCTCATATTGTTCCTGCATTATTCAAAATTTCAAATATTTTTTTTCATTGTATCTAGATATTTCTAATTAGCTACAATTCCTACCAAATTTTGTCAGGTATTAAAGATCTTGATGTTTGCTGCTTGCAGTTGTCCAATATTTTATCGCTAATATTTTTCCAATAACATGAATTTCCTTCTTTGAAACTTTTATTCTTAAGCTGATACACTTGCTTACTTACAACTTTCTCAAATGTTGCTATAGTATTGTGCATTGGGGGAATGAATTTACTTTTTTTCTTTAAAGCTGTGGGGACTACATCTGCTCTAATCTTTTCCTGAAAGAATAGGCCCAAATTGAGCTTCCTAGTATACAGCTTCAATTCCACTAATGCATCCACAAAATCAAATTGTCCCTGTGGTAACCGAAAAGGAAACCGCCAAACAGGACTTATTCTACAGTTGCCAGTAGAATGCAGGGGTCCAAACAACCACAGGACTCCAGGGACACTCAAAAACAAAGTAAGGCAGCCAATTTAGCGGGCATATCACAATTCAATAACATTGACAATTTTTTAAAGTCTACATTTGAGTTTGGGACATTGAATAAACAGAATGTAAGGGATGGAATACCTCGTGAGTCCAGCCCTAGTTTAAAAGATACAATTTACACTTTTGGTAAAAAGCTAACGCAAATTAAGGCATTACAGGTTGATAATTCATATTTGCGTAAATGTATAAGTAGTAATATTGTACCTATGGGCTTACGTTTTTTTAAACAGCCCATAGGTGTTGAGATGAACGATGAAAATATCCAGGTGTGTAACAAAATGTTCGATAGTTTTGGCATGCAGTTCATGGAGTTTATAATTATGTGTAATGACAATAAGATTAGTAAATTACTGCAGGATGTAGAAATAATGAACATTGAAATTACACATGATTTAATATTTCCCCAATGGGAACAACTGTACAATAAACAGTATAGATATGCAGAAAATAGCAGCAAAAGAATATTTGATAGGAAATGCAAGAAATTTATACGGGATACTGACCAGTACGCCAATTTTAAGGCATATAGATGGAATTTTAGAAGTGAAAATGAACATACAAAAAGAATTAAATTAAACACTGGGAGGCTAGACACATTTGAGGAGAGGGGTTATAGCAATGATTTTTTAGAGGAAGATCTTGGAAACAGGGGGAATTACAGAAGCGAAGGGAATCAAAGGAATTACAGGGGGAACAATCACTGGAGGAGATAGTAAATAGAGCAATAGAAAATAATATGGAAGTTGAAGGGATACAAAGACAAGGTATAGTTAATATATGGAATGATTTTAAGATATATAACTATACTTCTACTATTATAAGTAAGGAACACTTCCTAGTATTTTCTAAGGGTATGAAATTCATACCACAGGGACAATTTGATTTTGTGGATGCATTAGTGGAATTGAAGCTGTATACTAGGAAGCTCAATTTGGGCTTATTCTTTCAGGAAAAGATTAGAGCAGATGTAGTCCCCACAGCTTTAAAGAAAAAAAGTAAATTCATTCCCCCAATGCACAATACTATAGCAACATTTGAGAAAGTTGTAAGCAAGTGTATCAGCTTAAGAATAAAAGTTTCAAAGAAGGAAATTCATGTTATTGGAAAAATATGCTTGATAAAATATTGGAGCAACTGCAAGCAGCAAACATCAAGATCTTAATACCTGACAAAGGTGGTGGAATTGTATTAATTGAAATATCTAGATACAATGAAAAAATATTTGAAATTTTGAATAATGTAGAACAATATGAGAGGTCGTCCCTGAATCAGGTTAATATTTCACATAGACGTATAGATTTGTATTTAGAAGAGTATTTATTGGATGAAAGAATAGATCAGACACTCTATGACTTTTTGAAGGTACAATACCCCCTGTTGGCCACCATTAATGGCATACCCAAAGTACATAAAGATCTAGTTGATCCACCACTCAGGCCAATAATTGCAGGTACCTATAGCAAAACCTTCCCATACGGGAAGGTTATTGACCAATGGTTAAAGAATATATATACGAACATTAATCATATTATTAAGGACTCTTGGGAGTTCCTAGGTAAATTTACGCAAAATATATGGAATTCAGAACTTATTTTTGCCACAGTAGACATTAAGGACTTATTTTCATGTATACCCAAAGAGGATGGAATAAATAGATTCATGAAGAGTGTTAACCTTCATAGCAAGGTGGGTGAAGATAAAAAAGAACTCATCAATGAATTTATTAATATAGTATTGGACAATAATTTTATATATTTTGAAGGGGAATACTACAAGCAGAATAATGGAGTGGCAATGGGGGCGGCTTGTGCCCCCATTTTTGCCAATCTTGTACTGTTAGATTGGGAAAGTGAGTTTGTGTTGAATTCGCCCTGGTATAAATATATGACATTATATGTCCGATATTTGGATGATATTTTTATTCTATGGAAAGGCAAGAAGGAAGAATTTATCCAATTTATAGACTATATAAATAGTACAACAAATTATTTAAGATTTACACACAATTTTGATTACAAGGGTATCAATTTCCTGGATTCTTATATATTCTCTGATGGAAAACAATTCCAGTCCAAAATATTTAGAAAGGAAACATTTTGTAATAGTTACCTTAATTATAGCAGTAACCACCCGTATGCACAGAAGAAAAGCATTATTAAAGGACAATCTATCAGAGTGGCTAGATGACTACAGTAAAGGATGATTTTCTTGAAGAGATGAATTTTTGAAAAATTATTCTTGGATAGAGGGTATCCAGAAACCCTAGTACATGATGTCACCAATTATATTATCAAAGAGTGGGGAAAAATATACACCGGTCTTGGGCATAGGACCAGCGCCCAAGCAGAAAGTATTAAATGGTCAAAATTATCAAAGGGCATGTATTGTTAAATTTGGTAAACAGGCTGGTGCATTTAAACAGATTATTGATAAGAACTGGAATATTATTACTAGTGATGACAACATTAATGAACGACTGGGGACTAAGCCTTTGTTTGTATACAAAACTGACTACAATATAAAGAGAATATTTGAAGTTAGATCTCATAGGAATAACACACATATGTATATAGGCAAGCAAGGGACCACTAAATGTGGACACTGCAACCAGTGTAGTAATATTATAGACAAGGACAGTGTAGTACTTAGTAATATTTTAAGAAGTAAGATTAGGTTTAGTAAAGGGAATTGTCAAACACAGCATTTGATATATCTGGCACTATGTTCCTCCTGTCAACACTTTTATGTGGGTAAAACTGACAGGAGATTAAAGGAGAGAATTTATGACCATTTGTACTGCATAAGAAAAAAGGATAGTAATAATGCTTTGTTTAGACATTTAAACAATAGCCCGGACTGTAAAGGTTTTCAGTTTGGTATTTTGGAAGTAATTAAACAGAATCCCAGGGGAGGTGACATTAAGGCACAAGTCTCAGAAAAGGAAACTAGATGGCAAATAAGGTTAAATGCAACGGTACCTCCAGGCCTGAATGATTGCATACCCACTAAGCCCCTTATAAGAGATTAGGTTTCATGTAGTATATTGTATGTCTTATGTGTTATGTCTAATATTGTTTTTTTAGATAACTGAGTATTATATTTATTAAGTATAAAGCATATTGATGCTATACAGTTAATGTTATATGTAATAAGATGTAGTGCATATATATGCAATAAAAGTGTTACACAAAACTTTACACTTATTAAGTAATAGGAAGGCTTCAAATAGAAGCATGAATTTTGCACAAGTTTTTATACAAAAAATTCTTTTAACAATATAGGTAGCAGTTTTTAAATATATGTAATTAGATATGTGAATAAATGATGTAATGTTGGATATTTTAAAATAGAAATTTATAATAATACAATTATCAATATTATTATATGTATATAGGACATGAATATGTTCAAGGAAATGATACAAGCACTAGATAAAATAACTGTGACTTTAAGTTAACAACAACTTTTAATTGATTAATTGTGATTTTTGGCGGTTTTTCTGGTATAAATACAAGTGTTTCAAACTTATTAAATGTTCTGATGAAGTCTACGACTGTGTAGATGAAAGCGCTTAACTTGCTGTTTTTTATGTGATATAATAAAAATATATTTGGATCGTGACTGCTTCACTAGAACTTTATTCGGGTTCGTTTTGGATACTGGAAATCCATTTCAGTAGTCACCATTGTAGCAGCCCGTACGAGTAGCCCTTTAACCAGTGATCTTTTTTGGTGGTATGGATGGGCACTTGTGTAGTGCAAGAATGTGTTTGAATAAGTTGGTTTCCTGAAAATTTTAGCTTCATATTTCTCCTCCTTGTTGTTTTTTCTTAGTTGTACATATTGAAAGGAAATTTCATGTTCATGAAAGTTGTGGTTGAATTCTAAAAATTGGGTGGTGTTGTTGAAATAATGCACAAGTTTGTCAGCTACCAGTTCATTACCTTTTATTAGCAAAAAAATGTCATCCAGGTAACGTGTAAAATATACTATTTGACTGGTAAGTCCCTGGATGTCGAAAATGTAAGTGTGTACCCAATAAGCCATTACTAAGTTGGCTATATTCTATATTCATGGAAAGAGTTGATTTTTTAGTATATTTTAGGAAAAATGGACAGGCTTTGACACCAAAATGTAGACACCAAAGACAAGTGGTCCAAGGACTGAACCCTGGGGTGCACCACTAGTGTCTGGTCTTTTGGAGAAGGTAGATCCATCCACATTAATTTTCCGTGTTTTGTTTGAGAGTCAGTTAGATATTCAGTGAATTACATAGGGATTTACATTTAGCTAGATGAGTTTATCAGTTCTGTATAAGTGGGGGATGGTGCTGAATGCTTTTGTAAGGTCTAGATATGTGTTGTGTTAAGATTTGCTGTCACCCATTGCCTCTGTGCCTTTTTCAAGGAAGTCAACCACTTTAAGTAGGTAGGATCTGTCCTTGACAAAACCTAACTTGTTCAGGTCAAGAGTTTGTAGGCTACCTATATCCTTCTGTGTCTATTCCATAATGATTCTTTCCATAGCCTTGCAGATGAGGCTGGTCAGGCTTATAGGTCTATAGGAGCTCCAGTCAGCTGACACACAACCTTTGTGCAAGGGGGTGATTGTTACAGTCCTTTCATCTGGTACAAACCCTGATTGCAGGTTGAACTTCCAAGATGACTGCACATTGAGTAACAGCTTAACTCTAGCTCTCCCAGTGTGAGAACAGAAACTCAATGGAGAAGGCCAGTAGACATGTGTGTTTATGGGTAACTTTCAGTAAATGGCTAGTAAGTGTGCTACCTGGATGTCAGGAAAAAAGAAATACAGAGTACCTGGAAAACATCAGCTACAAAAAGTGAGGAGGACTGTACAAATACGTACACAAATGCATGGATCTCGCCATACCCAAAAGAACCAAGACACTCTCCTCCAAAAAAAGTAAGCCAATTTGGTGGTCTCCTGCCATAAACAAACTCTACAACAGAAGGAGGAAACTGATGCAGAATAAGGTGAAGTCCCAAGAGTGGAAAAACTCCCTTATCAGCCTCAACTAAAAGTTGAGATCCCTCATCAAATCCTCTAAAGCTAGCTATGAAAACGGAATTGCAGCAGATAGTAAAGACAACCACAAGGCCTTCTATAGTTATGTAAAGAATCTCCATGGCAATCCCCAGATTTGCTCTCAGCTACTGCACAATGGTACCTCCTATACCGTGCCAACAGATATTGCCAATATACTGGCTGACAGATTCAGTGCCAACTTTACCCCTCTCCCCCAAGGACCAATCACAATACCAGTAGATTGCCAGGCACCCAGTAATACTGCACAGGTTAAAACAGCACTGTCCAAGGCCAAGAATACAGCTTCCATGGGACCTGACAATATCCCTGGCTGTGTTCTACATGAACTACAGAGTGAACTGGCACCTCACCTGTGTGCCTTGTTCAATCACAGCCTCACCTCAGGCTTTGTCCCTACCAAATGGCACACTGCTACAGTCATCCCTCTCCACAAAGGAGGCATGACTACAGACCCTGGGAACTATTTCCCCATTAGCCTGATGAGTCTGATATGCAAAGCTATGGAATGCATCATCATGGACCTGATAAACAAGGGAATCTCCAAACTGTGGATCCCACACAGTTTGGTTTTGTGAAGGGTAGATCAGGCCTGCTCAACTTGGTTGACTTTTTTGAGTCAGTCACCAGAGCTGTGGATGAAGGCAAGGTGGTTCATACAGCCTACCTTGATCTGGCCAAGGCGTTTGATATCATTCCCCATTCAGGAATCATAGAAAAACTCACTAAGCTAGGCATCAACCCCTATATCACTAGGTGGGTTGCAAACTGGCTCACAGATAGAACCCACAGTGTGAAAGTAGCTCACTCCAAGTCAGACTGCTGACCAGTCATGAGTGGAGTCCCACAGGGTTCGGTCCTGGGTCCTCTCCTGTTTGATATCTACTTCTCTGAAGTCCAGGCCAACACAAAGGGTCTCTGGCTGACAACGTTTGCAGATGATTGCAAGTTGGGAGCTATTATTAACTCCTAAAGTGATGTTGACATCCTACAGAAAGGCCTCACTGAGACCAATGACTGGTGCCAGAACCATGGCCTTAAGCTCAATGCCAAAAAATGTGTCATCATCCCCTTTGGGAAAAATCCAGTTCCCATGAATTACCACATTGATGGTAGTCCACTGAACACAGAAGGTGTTATAAGAGATCTGGGAACACAGGTTGACAGCAGCCTCTCTTTTGACCACCACATTGCCACTGTGGTCAGAAAGTCCTTCTGTGTGGCACATCTCATTACTAAGGGTTTTGCATCCAGGAAGAAAGAGGTCATTGTCTCCCTCTACTCTTCCCTCATTAGGCCAATCATCATGTACAATGCCCCATTTGGCATGTACCTCACTACACACTAGAGAGGCTGCAAAAGTACCTCACAAAGAGGATCCTAGGCCTTAAACACTTGTCCTATATGGTCAGACTCAAAAAACTCCAACTAATCTCTGTCTCATATCGCCTACTTAGAGGCGATCTCTGCTTGACATACAAAGCCATGTCTGATCCAGCTCTGTTAGAAATGCTACATCTAAAGAAATCCCAATCCCTCTGCACCACAAGCTCCAGTGACCTCAACCTCATTACCACAATCAACAGAACATGCTGGAGGGACAGGTTCATAGCCCAGAGACTGCCCTTACTATGGAATAGACTTCCCAACATGTCAAACAGAGCACCTCACTGGCCCTCTTCAAGAGAAACCTTGATGAGTAGATGGGAAATAGAAAATTCACCCCGGGGATCACTCCAGTGGCTCTACTTGAAAGAGGCACTGGGATCTAAGGTCGGGTGGCATGATGTCAGGGTAATCCTATGGGCTAGATTTGCAAAGGCTCCAGGGCGATTAGCCTAGTACACACCTATGAACCTAAGAAACACTGACTGGGGAATGTTCTCCAGCTGTTCAGCAAAAAGCAATGTGACCTCCAGACATGACTTCCAGTAATCTACAGGAAGCTATAACAGAACTGCACATAGACCTGGTTAAAATAAACAAAACACTGATGGAGTATATCAACACAAACAACAAAAGGCTGGAAAAAAATGGAAGAAGCTTTAAACAGATATTTAGATGATAAAGCTGCAAAAATCAGAGGCTGAAATGAAGAAAAGGCTGGCTGAATATGATACTGTTCAGGAAGATATGTTTCAAAAAATAATAGAATTAGAGGAGAGAGCATGTAGGGAAAACATGAGATTTTCAGCTATACCATAAAAGCTGGAAGGAACAGACTGCATTAATTTTATGAAAGCACAAATAAGCAAATAGATAAGTATTCCACAGCAGGAGTTGTTAGTCGAAAGGGCACATCATGTGTATACTCCAACCCTGGCTATAAAAAAGCAACCTAAACCTTTAATAGTAAAGATACAATTCTACCAGCAGAAGGAGTTGATTCTGACAAAACTGTGACAGAAGGACAAAATACTAAAGGTGGGAGACAGCAGTGTTTGTACAGAAGGAATTATTACTGTACACCAGGCAGAAGAGGAATAAAGTCATTCTACAATTCAGGAAATGTCAAGATGCGGTGTGAGATTCAAATTGCTGTACCCACCTGTCTTCAAGGTGTTCTTCCCTGGAGGGACAAAATAATTTTTTGATGAAGTACGTGCTAAGGAGGAAATACAAAAGTTTGTCCAACAAAACGTGTGCTGTCATTGACTCCCCAAATGATGTTTACATACTGTAAGAGGCTCTCACAGCTACAGATAACTGGTGTCAAAGTCATGGACTTAAGTTAAACTCAGATAAATGCATTATCATACCATTCATCAAAAACATGGCCCCTACTGATTACCAAATCAACAGCAACCCCCTAAGCACACAAACTGTGGTGATAAACCTGGGTACTCAGGTTGACAACAATCTCACATTCAACCATCATATGGCAGCAGTGGTCAGAAAAGCCTTTTACTATCTAAGGGAGCAGATCACAATGAAATGAGACTAGTGGAAGAACTACTTGGGATAGTGCTAGCAAATAATTTTATCATGTTTAACAACAATTTTCACTTACAAAAAATAGGTGTGGCAATGGGGTCTCCCTGCAGAGCAAGCTTCGCAAACCTAGTGTGGCCCACTGGGAACACAGGGTAATTTTGGATAATATCGAAGTAAGTCAAAACCCATATTATTACACTCATTTTTTTGGATGATATATTCATGATTATTAAGGGAGACTCAATACTAGCACAAGACCTATTGGATAGATTTAACAATTCAACTAACCTTTTAAAGTTCACTAGGCAATTCAACAGTGATGCCATTAACTACTTAGATGTTGAACTGTCAAAAGATTATATACACCAATAATATAGAGCACGCATATCTAGGAAGAAGACATATTCTAACTGCTTTCTTCATTATACCAGTGCACACCTGTATCACCAAAATCAGTGGTGAAAGGGCAGCTGATGCAAGCAGCTAAGATGATCACAGAACAGGAGAATTTTGAGGATGAATGTGGGACATTAAAAACAATGTTTTTGAAAAGAGGCTACCCTAGGGAGAGATTATAAGAATTACAGATGAAGTGAACCATAAATGCCAGCAAAGCATGTTCAAACCTATACTGATGGACCACTGCAGTGAAGGAGTTTCCCCTACCACTTACTTGAACTTTGAGACTGTGGTAGAAGGAAGCCCTTTGATGGTGACAGAAGGTAACTCACTAGGAACACACTATAAATGAAGCTTCACTTTCACCTTTAACATTGCAGCTCAAGCTATTAGGAATATTTTGTTTAAAAACTGCGAACTCCTAACTAGTGACAGGGAACTATTAAGAAAAATAGGTGACAACCCGGTCTTAACATACAGGAAAGGACAAAATTTAAAATCATTGATAGAGAACAATAAAGCTAGAGGTAAAAAATTTCCAGGAACATACAAAAGCGAAGCATGCAACCAATGTAAACATGTAGATACTGGCATTAAATTTACAATAAGGGGTAGACATTACTACACGAAGGAGAAATATAATTGTAACTCAAAATTGCTAGTCTACCTAGCTCAGTGTCATAGTTGCCCAGCATATTATGTTGGCAAGACTGACCGCAGACTTAGAGAAAGGGTATATGAACACAATTATTATCAGTAAAGATAAACAGGAAAGTTCTCTTGCTAGGCATTGCATGGATTTCCCAGGTCATGCTTTTAAATTTTGAGTTATCGACTCGATTAAGACTGACCTTCAAGGGGGGAGGTCCCTATTCTTTACTGTTGGAAGAACTAGAATTGTTGTGGCAACTAAGGTTGAATTCACACCATCTACCTGGCCTAAATGAGGCCTGTTCGATAGCATGTGTACTGAAATTAAAAAAACCTTATGAGATGAAATTTATTTCAATGTAGGACAGTTAAAGGAGTCAAAAAATGAACTTAACTGTAATACAAGTATGTATAATTGACCACTGAACCACTGACAATTAATACTAGTATTATTTAACCAGATTAAGTATGAAGGGTGAGTAGACCCACTGTCTGTCATATATTATGCCAACCTTAGATGTACTAGGGTAGTATGGTTTAACAAATATTATCAAGCTAGCTAGTGATTTTAATACTATTGTGACTATTACACATGTTTTGACGAGTGAGTGAACTAGAGAGTACTTGTACCCTAGATTTCTTACATGTACTTTACAGTACATTAAATATTTTACTCATATATTTAGACAAGTCTATATAACATAGTAATAAACTATTTAAACAGTACTTAGGGAGTGTAGATTTGATTTTCCCTTTTAGCTGTAAAAGTATGGTTACCGCAATTGAAACTTTTATATAGATGTATTATTTTAATTTATTAGATATGACTAGTAATAGAGATCAGGTTTAATGTGTTATTATTACATTTATATATTCATATACATAGGCTGTTTGATTTATAAATTTGTTTTGTGATTTAGATCAAATAAGGAGTTTTTTTCACGTATACACTGTTGTACATATGTTTACATATTTTATATAAGTAATTTTTAATCAGAATTGTTTGTTGTCCTATATGTTTTATACCTTTTAGAAGGACTAATTAGTTTATTAAGGGTGTGACTGTTTAAATGAAGAATTTTTGAATGTAATCTGTCTGAAGAAGTTTAGTCTATGTACTAAACGAAAAGCACTTTACAGGTCATATTAAATTGCGTTTGTTGTTTTCGCCTAGTATTCGCCTTTCTTTTCTGTTGCTTTTTTTAGTTTGTGTTTGCATAACCATTTGTATTAATATTAACATCACTCAGTATAATGGGTACTGTTGGAAGAGCCTTACAATAACTGGCAGGAGTGACTGGTGGCAGTAAAAACTACCTTATAGTCTGGGCAGAAGGGGGCATAACTAGTAAACCCATGCCAGCCTTTCCCAGGTGTGTGTGTGTGTGTGTGTGTGTGTGTGTGTGTGTGTGTGTGTGTGTGTGTGTGTGTAAATCAAATCTCAAAGAGTGTGCATGTCAGCTACTTGCCAGGGACACGAAGCACTGGTTGGACAGAGAGGGTACTGGATGTCTTGGCTTGGTCACTCAGCTGAGATCTCAACTCTATAGTTGTGCCAGTTGGCAGCCTTACTGGGGATCTGGAGGAAGAGGGAGAAACTAGCCCTGGACTGACCGTGGACTCTGTGTGCTCTTAAGGGAAATTGCACTTGATGCAGAGAGCTGCATCTGGAAATACTGTGTGTCTACATGTTATCCTCCCAGTGAATGCCTCCCCACTGTTGCCAGTGGTGAGGATTGAGGCTACTTGATTACTAGCTTGCAGTAGTGGGTCATCACAATCTCCATGGAGAAAATTTGATGAAGAAAAATTGGTTACAGTCTGGCGGAGTGTGATTAGCTGGGGAAGTGAAAAAAGAGAAGAGATACTGGCTAGGAGATATTGTTCTCTGAAAGCATTTGGGTTTTTCCAGCTGGGAGAGCTATAATGATAAAATCAAATAGTTAGCACCTAGTAGAAGCACAGGTTGCACCATGTGTCTTAGCATGGATAACCTTTCTTTTAGGTTAAGTCAACCCTGTGAGTGTGGCTGTCATTTTAGGACATTTGTTCCTATTAGGAGGGTAAAACCTCCGTTTTGAAGATGTACATAGTTTTGTGTGTTATTATTAAATTATTAGGTTTTACAGGGGGGTTCTGTTTTTTTAGGGCTTTCCGTAAAACAAAAAGTGTTGTAAGATGTGACATTGGCTCAAATGGGTATGACAAGAAATAACTATATAAAAGGTCAACCTGCTAAACACTGTATGCATGTAACACAAAAGCTGGAACTAGACATTTAACAAAAAGATGTTATACATAAAAGGTGAGAATAATAACTTTTTAATACAGTGATGCTTCTATAATGTCTTTAGATGCCAATGGTCTCACAGATAAATACAAAAAAAAGAATAGTGAACTATATCAAACAATGTAGAATGCAAATAGCTATGTTACAGGAGATACATTTGGAAAGAACTGAACCTGTGAATTTGATAAAGAAAGGTTTTCAGGATGGTTATTCTGTGGAATATCTGGGACAAAGGAAAAAAGGAGTACTTATGTTAACTGCAAGAGGAGGAGGATTGCAGTGGCAGAGGATTAAAAATATAATAATTGCAGATTTGTAGTGCTAAGGGACTACTAGCAAGAGAGGAGGATTGCAGTGGCATGTATTCATATTTCTCCTAAAACTGCTATAATGGAGCTTAAGAAAGTTCTGGGAGAAATAATCAGTTTTCAGCAAGGAATATTACTTATAAGTGGGGACTAAAATTTGATTTACAGCAGTGAAGATGTGTCTAGGGGCCCAGAAGAGAAAGCATAGCAAAGGATGATAGATCTTTGAAGCAGTTTATGAAAATATTTGGCATGGAAAATGTGAATTCAGTAGTAGGAGTTCAAAGTGAATTTATATATTATTCCCTAAGATATAAAAACTGGACTAGGCTAGACAGAATTTACATTTCACAGGAACATGTGCATTTAATTGAAGGTCTTGATATGCACCCAGTAACTATTTCAGATCATGCACCAATAATAACTAAAATAAAAACAAAGGGTAATGAAATAAAAATGAGACACTGGCACTTTCCCACCTATCTGTTGAAAAGACAGGAATTTAAGGAATGGGTAGTGGAGATTACGTATGAAATTATAGCTAGGGAGTGGGATAAAATTAAGATGGGGGTTAAAAACAGGATGGAAATAAAAGAAAGAAAGTTATGGTTAATAAGTAACAAGAATTATTTAGAGGGACTGACAAATGTTAAAGTATTGCAAAATAGGGGGAATCTCACAGACCAAGAAGAGGATCAACTACAGAATGCTAAGCAGAAAATAAGGGATTACTTCTATAATATACACAACTTTAGAAAGACTGCTGTTAAGCAACTGTCTTTTTAAATAACACTAGAGCACAACTTTTAGCATAACAACTCAGACAACAGAAAGTAGAAAGGGCTGTTGCCAAGCTTAGGGAGCCTATAGTAAGGAAGGTTAACAACAGATCCTGTTATCCTAATATCCTGGTATTAGAAATATTTCAGAAATTCTATGAAAGTCTGTATAAGGCAGAGAAATATGGAAATCAAGAAAAGATACAAATGGAAATATTTATGGAAGAATTAAATATGCCAATGTTGGAGGTAGATAAAGCTCAATTATTAACAGTTAAGATAGAAGGAGATGAGATAAAAATTGTGATGTATAACCAATCTACAGGAAAGTCCCCAGGAATAGATGGTATTCCTGTGGAAGTTTGGAAGCTAGGAGGGAAAAAACTGATAAAGATCTGGAGGGTTTTGTTTAGCAGTATTTTAAGAAGAGGAGAAGTACCAACATCCTGGAAAAAAGCTGTAATACCTAAAACAGGGTAAAGATCCATCAGATCCAGCCTTATACAGGCCCATTTCAATACTAAACCATGATTATAATGTGTTCATGTCTATAATGGCTAAAATAATGACAAAAGTAATGCCAAAATTGATATATATGGACCAATGTGATTTTGTGGAGGGGTGGCAGACATTTGATAACATTAATAGAATACTGATGATAGAGAGGGAAACAGAATGTACAAAAATACCATTGTTGGTGGTGGGTCGGTCTTGATGTAGAGAAAGCATTTGACAGAGTAAGCTGGGACTTTAACAGCAGGGCAATGGAAGTATTTGCATCTCCTGAAAAAAATATAAGGCTGATTAGGAGGATATATGAGGGATCAGAGGTGAAAATTTATGTGGGTGGGACCTCTCTGATAATTTCTGCTTGAGCACAGAAACCAGACAGGGGTGTCCTCTTTCCCTTTGTTATTTGCATTATAGTTAGAACTATTGGCAAAGAAAATAAGGGACTTAGAAATTCAAGGATATAATTGGTATGGTAGTCAAGAAAAGCTGTCTCTGTTTGGAGATGATATAATGTTATAACTGACAAAACCAGAAACAGACATTACAATGTTGTAAAATATTTTGAGACAGTTTCAAATCTTTTTGGGATACAAAATTAATGAAGCTAAAACAAAGGTAATAGCGGTAAATTATGTACCCACATATGAATTGGTTCAGCAATATCCATATTTATGGGGATATGATAAAATGAAGTATTTAGGAGCATGGATTAAAAATGATTCTGGTGTGGCAGCTAAGCATATGTGGGAAGAGACTAAACAAAGGATAATACAAAAACTGAGAACATGGAAGCTTTGTTATATGGATATGGATAGTAAGATACAAACAGTTAAAATGTTTTCAGTCTCATTAGTCTTATACACAGGTAAGGCATATTTTTATCAACCAGAGGAGAAGTTATGGATAGCAGTGAGTTTGTATTTATGAAGTACAGAAATCTCCAGGCATACATGTTTGAGGAAATATATATGAATTCACAGTTAGTGAAGGAGTAATTGAAGTCCCCTAAGAAAATGATGTTGGTTGAATGCTTAGGGCTTCAAGACTAGTTAGGTAGGCAGTATGGACCAAAAAGGACATAAATGTTGTCCTATAGTTAGCTATGATTTGATATGGGGTTTTGTTAAGGATAGGTTGGAGATGGAGGAGTTCTAGGCCATTATCCTTCTGAATGAGTCTGGAAGTGAAATTTATTTTGTTTTGCAAATATAGAATCCCCGACACCTTTAATGTCTTCATCTAGTCTGGTGGGTCTGAAAGCATAGTAAGGCTTGAAACCTTGAAATGATGAGGTGCTTTCAATAGTATTTAACCGGGTCTCCATGATGATACATATATCACTGCAGTTTAGGGCCTGGAGTGCCCTGGAGAAATGTACACCACCAGATTCCTGGGTTGCATGCCACAGGAAAGCTGCTGTCACTCTGCTGAAGCAGGAGCTACAGTTTCTTGGATTTGGTGTCCTTTAATATCTAAAATGGGAGGAATTAAGATGTGCAAGCAGGTTTCAGCCCATTATTTTTAAATTTTGGGGAGTAGATATAGTCATTTATCTGCACATTTTATTATAATTTTATTATATATTTTAGTAATTGCATGTATTAATTTTTAATGTTTTGATGTTTTGGTATTAGGATAATGTCTGTATGTTTAATACTTATATCTTCATCCTTAGTTTGGTTACAGCAGTTGAGTGCTTTTTATTAATGATAACTAGCTTTGATTGTCAATAGCACAAGCCGTGCAATAATAAATATTGAATGATGCAAGCAGTGTGCAATAAATGCAAGATGATGTGGACACATTTATGATAAACGAAACACCTTGAGACCCTGCCCAAAATAGATTTACCTGCTTATCAAGTACCAGGCTACTGAGACACCTACATAACTCATTCTGGATCTGCTCAAAATAGTTCATTGCCACCATCTTGTGGATCCACACTTGAAAGCTGCAGAGAATGTGGGAATATTGACAGCCTGATAAAATGCTTTAGTGAAATTGTTTCAGACAACTAGATACAAACAATAAAAAGTTGGCTTTATCAGCATGGAACATCACCTCAGTTGTAGGAAAGAAGCCTAAGCTGGTGTAAGAGGTGGAAACATTACATCTCTAAATAGTCAAACACACTTCTATAGCAAGTGTGAGCTCTGGAACCAGACTTCTTTTTGGTTGGGCTGTTTCCTTTTATGGAATTGTTTCCCATGAGAGGACATGGGCAGATGTAAGGGATATTCCCATCTCTGGTTATGGGTGGTTTAGTTGGAGATTTTTTTATTAGACGTGATGGTTGTCCCACTGCAGCTGCAAATATCCATCAAGAAAAAGTGACAATTTCTTGTGCTTATCTACAAACAGCTGCTCAAAGTATTCGTTCATTTTGGAGAAGAACACTTTTGTCGTTAAGAAGGCAACACCTACTAACTCTGTATTTTTTTACATAATTTTCAAGATGGATGTAATTGGGAGGAATGGAGTCCTGAATCTGAATTTAACAGGTGAGTTGTTATTGTGCAAATCATGGATTGTCCATAACAAATCCTGTGTTCAAGCACAAGAAAGTCCACATATTTATCTGGTACCAGAGTAGCTTGGACTGAAGGGTGGTGATGAGCTTTGTGGTTATATCATCAGATCTGTGGTGTATATTGTGCAACATCAGTTAAAGAAACGTTATCTGTTCAATAGTTACTGCTGAGCTGGATTCACTGGACAGGTCATCAATCTGGTAGACCTGGGAGACCCAAATAAGCAATGATAGTGTCTTTGGAATACCTGCTGTAGGCTTCTGCGGTAGATGTCTTCAGCTCCTACTGCTGAAGATCATGCCTTGTAACACTGATTTTTTTTCTGTCCTACAGCTTGAGATCCTGAACAAATGGTTCAAGCTCTGGGTCACTCATGCACCAAGACTCAGATGTTTCCTGCTGTTCCTTCAAAGGAGCTAACAACAAAGATACTTGGTTGCTCATGAATGTCTTCAGTTCAGATATCTGCATTTAATAATTTTGTATTGTCCCAGTCAAAGCTTTTATTACTTATCAATAATAAAATATGCAAATCATATCAAGAAAAATTTGCAAATTCACATGCAATCCAACCTCATTTAGATTTTTACATAAAGAACAATGAAATAGTGCAGCTGCTTCACCATTTCAGCTAACAATGTTTCAAAAATGTCAGCATAATAAAGGGCAAAACAGTTATAACATTAGTAACTTATAAAAATTTCAAGCTGATATAAACTACTTCTAATAGTACACAGAAAAAAGCGTTCTCAGAGGAGAAACAAAAACTGTATAAACCAACACACCTCGTGGAACCAGACCTGATACCAAAAAAAGAGTCCAAAGTAAAATTCTTCCATTTATTCATAGCCACAAAATGAGTCAAGCGCTTTCGTCTGCCACACTACAGGACTTTATCAAAACAGTTAACATTCAGTCACAAAGTGCTTTTATCCTTGAATTAATTAACAGCAATTAAGTACTTAGATAATTCAATTATCCAATAAAAGTGTTCATGAACTTTTAAAACATTCAAGTAGTCATTCTAAAATCACAATGTATTAGTTATTACCATTGGTAATAAAAAGCTGCAGCTTTTGTAATGCCATACTATGGCTAAGCATCCTTTCTCCACAGTTGCATAACATTCCTCCCTGGGTTGCAGCCTACAGCTAAGGTATGCAATGGGATGCTCTTCTCCCTCTGAGGAAATTTGATTGAGTACAGCCACCACCCCATAATTTGAAGCAATCTACCTGTACAACAAATTCCTTGCTATAATCTGGACTGGCTAACACAGGGGGTCCTCACAAAGCCTCTTTACGTTTCTGGAATGCCTACTCATAATCTGTGGTCCACACTACTTTATCTAGCTAGTTTTCCTTGTTAGGTCAGTAAGATGTGCAGGTATTGTACTTTAGCTTTGCACAAATTTCCTATAGTACCCCACTGTCCCTAGGAATTCTCTCATCTGCTTTTTGGTAACAGGGACAGGCCATGCCTGAATAGCTTCCAGTTTGGCAGGTTCTAGCCTAATCTTATGCCTCCCTACTCTATGCCCTAGGTAGGAGACCTCTGCCATACCCATCTGACACTTACTAGGCTTAATGATCAACCATGCCCTTTTTAATCTACCTAAGACCTCCCTGACATGTTGAAAGTGCTCTTGTTCAAGACACGGATGCCATGACTGCAAACAGGAATATCATCCAAATAAGCAAGAGCATAATCTCCTGCTCCTACTAAGATATGATCTACTAACCTCTGAAAGGTTGCTGGGGCATTCTTCATCCCAAAGGACATCCTTGTAAACTCATATAATCCAAAATGCGTTACAAAAGCTGACCTCACTCTAGCAAAGGGAGTCAAGGGCACCTACCAGTATCCCTTGGTCAGATCAATAGTGGTTGTATACTTAGCCCCACCCAGGTGTTCTAATGTTTCATCTGTTCTAGGCATAGGTTACACATCTGACTCTGCATAACTGTTTATTCTGTAGTCTACGCAGAATATTACACTACCCTCTTTCTTTGGTACCAATACTACTGGAAAGCCCAAAGGACTACTAGACTCCTGGATTACCCCCAGCTCCAACATTTCCTTTATCTCCTCCTTCAAAATCAGTTTGACTCACTCAGGCACCCTATAAGGAGCTTGCTTGATAGGCCTTTGGGGTCCCGTATCCACATGGTGTTGCACTAGGTCGGTACACCCAGGTTTCCCGGTGAACATGCCCCCAAATTCCTGTAACACTGCTCATATTTCTTTAGCCTAAATAGGGAATAGCCCCTGATATATTGCTACCTCTCTCACAGAAGAGTCAGTCTGAGCCTCACTGAGATCAGTCACCAGATCCCCCTCAGACTCTTCCTGCTAACCACTGTAAATACTCAGCACCAGGGCCTTCCTAGCATGATAATACTTCAGTGTGTTAACATGGTACAACTTATGTTCCTGCAGCCTGTCTATCTGTTGGCATTGCTCACAGGTCCTGCAGTACCCTGTTATATCTTTTGCAATCCCAGGCCAATAAAAATTCTGCATAATGCATCTCCTGGTATGGTTTATGCCCAAACGACCTGCAAAAGGAATCTGATGGGCTATGGCTAGAGGTGCCAGATGGTAGGCTGTGGGCACTACCAACTGCCGTATTATCTCACCTTCTAGCCCTCCCTCCGGGATCCACTCTCTGTACAGTAACCCTTTGTTATCTGCAAAAGAAATATCATGGGCTATGGCTAGAGGTACCAGATGGTAGGCTCTGGGCACTACCAACTGCCGTATTAACTCACCTTCTAGCCCTCCCACAGGGGTCCACTCTATGTACAGTAACCCTTTATTATCTGCAAAAGGAACATCATGGGCTATGGCTAAAGGTGTCAGATGGTAGGCTCCTTAGCTACCTCCCTCAAGCCTCATAAGGTAGAATCTGAAAGCTGTTCCTGTCTCAACTTTACTTTCAGGACCTCTCCTAGTTCCCCTTCCACAGGAAGCCTAGTATCTTCTGACAGTGGTGCCTCACTGTCAACCTGGACACCACCACTCACCTTTGTCCTTGCAGTCACCATGTCCAGGGGAACACCATTATCTACAAGCAGCTGTGGTTCACCTTCAGGCTTACTGCTATAAGGTAGGTCCCTCCCTGAAGTAACCACATTACCAGTCCCAGCTTCAGGCATAGGATCTGTATGGGTCTTCCCCAGGCTACCAGACCTATATGCCTGTCTCCAAGCTTGACTTTATGTCACTGCATACACACTACACTATCAACATCACATTATCAAAATCATTCCCTATTAATCTGCAGGGATACACTCAGACACACCTACCTGCTTGTTCCCTTTTTCCACCCTCCCAGTCAAGATGAACCCTGGCCAAAGTTATTTGTAACAGGGTCCCACCTAAAGCTCTGACTGGTGTGGACTGCCCAAGCAAGTACTGCTCCTCTTTAACCACTGTGGGCCTCACTGTGTCTCTCTTAGCAGTGGCCTGTCTTCCTTCCACTAAGATAGGATACAACTTTTGGTGATAATTTGGCACCTCTGCTGTTTCCAGACAACTTATCATTGGCATTCTGTCATTCCCACTTGCTGGCTCCCTCACTTTTTGTTTCTCACCTTGCTTCAATGGACATTTGTATTCTAGATGGCACTCTGATTACATCTGAAACATCTAATCCCTGATCCTGACCATGTGGTTGAACTAGTGTCTTCCCCTGTTACTAGTGAACTTTGTTGGCATGGTCTAGGCTGCCCCCATGGGTTCCCTTAGGTTCATGTGCAGTACTGGGTGTCCCCTTCTTATGCAGTGGTGTCCTTCTTGTCAAGTAGAGATCTCTTTTCTCCCCAAATCATTTGCAGAGTTACACTCTCGGTCTGCCAACCAGATCCTCATATCCTCAGGCAAAGTGCCGAGAGCTTATTCCCTCACAAAAGGTCTGCCAGTCCTTCAAAAGTGGTGACCTGACACCCACACACCCACCTGTGAAAGTAAGTACTTAAATTAACAATGTAATCGCATACACTTTCATCTGCCTTGCATCTATGTTCACAAAACTGTTTTCCATAGATTTCAGCAGTTAATTTAAAACAGTCCTGTAAATATTGTTTTTCACAATCATAATTAAAACCGTCAATATCAGACAGTTTAGTAATTGCATTGACAGCTCTACCATGGAGCAAGGGGGTCAGGAACCATAGCCAGAGCGCTTGGTCAACATTATATTGTTTACATACCTTTTCAAATATATAAATAAAACTATCAAAGTCATCCCCCTCCCCATAATCAGGAAATAGTTTACTGACCTATATGGCTTCTGGAGTTTGGTCATTCCCTTCTCCGTTACCTCCATGACCCTATTGAAGGGTTAGAAGTTCTTTTTCTTGCTGTCTCTGTCTCTCATTTTCTTCATCTTCCATCTCCAAATGCCTTGTCTCCATTTCCGTTTCATGCTGACACTGTTTCTCTCTCTCCTCAGCCTCCAAATGTTTGGCTTCCGGTTGCAGTCTCTTCTTGGTCTCCAAATGGCACAGTTCATATTGATGCTGTTTCTCTTCAGCCTCCAGTTTGAGTCTTTTTAACTCCAGATGAATTTTAAGTTCTCTGTCTTGTCTCAGAAGGCTGCTTATCCACAATGCCAAACTGGATATCCTCGAAGATGCTGGTCTGCTCTGCAGCTGTGACTAAGGCTGAGATCATTGCTTCCTTAGTCAGGTTGGCATGCACCAGTCCTTTGGCTTCACACACCTTGGTCAACTGGTTCCTGGTCAGCCTGCTATAATCCTCTGCTGGCATCCTTGCCTGCTGTCCCTGACTAAACTGACTCAAAAAATAATTAGAACTGTTGTGAAATGAAACTCTGTATGTTTATCTTGTGGCTGTCGAGAGTGCACACCTCAGTGACAACTACTCACAGGCTACTAAAGCTCAATTAAAGTCCCACACAGCTGGCACCAAATAATGTGACAACCCTACTTAAACCAAGGCAGCAACTAAGGTGCCTCAGTCCTCACCACTGTCTCCGGTAAGGGAGCGTCACTAAAAGCAGGGATAGAACACACAATTTCCCCTAAGAGTATACCAGGAACAGGCTCCAAGCCTGGGACTGGACTATATGCTTCACTACAGGTCCACAAATGAGTCTTCACACTAATCACTGCACAGCACGGTGTCCCACTTCTAGGTATTTCACATGCTCACTCTTAAATATTTGATATTCACACATGCAAACACTCTTGGGAAGGACTGGCACAGATTCACCTGCTATGTCCTTTTTCCCAAATTACAAGGTGACAGCTGCCACCAGTCAAATACCCTTCTAAAGGGGTGTTCAATTATATTGGGTAAAATAAATATTGATAAAAATAGTAGCATGTAATGCAAGCAGTAAGGCTTTTCAGAATGGCCCTGATGTTATCACAATAAGTATAAACACTCTCAGATTATTAAAAGTACTTCTAAATAACCAGCCACAATAAACGGTAGTAAATTATTTAGTAAATAAAATTATTTAAAACATATATACCCTTAATTGATTCCAATACACTATAGAGTTTCACACACAGGAATTATGAAAATAACACAGTGGGATAGATTTCACAATAATTGTAGAAAAACTCTAACTATCTAACTGTAGTTCCCTAACTGTCTAAAGAGTAACTGTCCCTGTCTAATCTAATTACCTCAGCAAGGCAAGATGATACTTTTACTTTTGCAAGGTGAAATGAAAAACTATGCCTGTTCTTCAGGCTGTTGTTTGGTCTTCAGTGACTTGAATAACTCCTATTAGTTTTGTTGTACAGCTCTGGAAATCACTGAGCGATAACTACTAATCTGGAAAACAACAACAGACAACTGAACAACTACAACTGCTACTGAACTACTTGACTTTGACTCAGCACCTGCTTTTATAGCAGAATTTTTAAATGTCACAGAAAGCTGTTATGAGAATTCTACTCTCTCATATCAGACTTTAAAAAGTAAACAAAACAGTTGCCATTGAGATTCTATTCCTTTCAGCTCTGGCACATGATAACATCACATCTAGTTCAGCTGACTGGCATAATCTACATTCAGAATTCTTTTTTTAAAAACGTACATTTGGTCAGGCAGAAGAACACTGTTTGATTCAAACATACTACTCAAATCAAAGTAATACACAAAAAACATAAACTTATTTACAAAATTATAGCTAGTCATGCTAGCATATATAACACAGGATAATTTACAATTATTTACAAGTATTTACAAAACTTCAGCCTGAAATGCTAGCACAGAGAACAACATCTAGTATCCTCACACCGTATTTCTGACACATTTCCCAAACTCCTCTCATTGTCCATGCCTATGTATGACCAATGTAGCATAATTCTTGTCTTTCTTTTACATTTTTCCATGCCAAGGTGCCCTTTATGTATTTTTAATAGCATGTTATACCATTTCTTCCTCCTATGAGCAATGTTTCATCTAACATGGATAGTTCCTTTCAATACTGTAAATACAATAAGCATGCATTAAGCTGTGCCCAGCCAAATATAATTACTTAGATAACCCTACTCTACTGTTATTGCACCCATTTCTCTCCTGAAATATTATTATCCTAGGTAAGGTAATTGAAAATATGGTATATTTGAAATTATACTCCTACACCGGATGGCACAGTGGTGCAGCGGTAGCACTGTCACCTCACAGCAAGAGGTTCTCCGGTTCGCTTCTTGGCTGGAGAGCTTTCTGTGCAGAGTCTGCATGTCCTCCCTGCATTCATGTAGGTTTCCTCTGGGTGCTCCTGTTTCCTCCCATGCATCTGGAGAGTTTCTCCCCGGGACTCTGCTGAAAATTGGCTTCCTTCCAAGTCGGACTTTTCCGGTTAATAAATGTTAATAAATTTGACATCTCATGGTCTCCTTGGTCCTTGTAAGTCTATTTAGTTTTCAGTTCAGACACTGTACAAGACAGCCCTTTTACAAGTCATGAGTGGTCTTTAGTAGGAAGAGATCATCATTTTTACTTTGTCTTGGTCTTTCTTGATCTCTTAACAATATGGATCCTTCTGGATAAATTGCATTCCAACAATGGCCTCTCTGATACTCTTCTTGTCCAGTTTGCCTCTTAACAGGGGAGATAGTGTTAAAATGTTGCTTCAAAGATTAACACTTTCTGAAGCTAGCCATTAACTTGTGGTGGACCTCAGGTTCCATTTTGGTGCCATTGTTTCTCATGATATACATGCTTCTCCGAATTGATGTTCATGTTGAGAGAGAAGTACAGAACCAATATGTCAATAGTCAAAACCTAAAACATAACCACTAACAATAAAACCAGACATGTTTTCTGAATAGTGATACTGTTAGTTAAAAAGGTTTTTGTAAAGAAATGTATAGGGTTGGAGTTAGGGGCAGAGTTAGGTTTAGGATTACACGAGTAAGGAGGTCCGGGGGGGGGAATTGGAAAAGGAAACTGTTTTCCTTTTTTCCTGGGTTTAGTGAGTCAAGGAAATAGCATTCTGACAAATGGTAAGTACAGCATTTGTTTTTACATTACATGGGTCTCAACAATCTGTCTGTGCAACTAATAATAATAATAATAATAGTGATAATAATAATATATATATATATATATATATATAGAGAGAGAGAGGGGGGGAAGAGAAACACATAACAGTGCCTTTACTTATAAGGACAGGCACTGGAATCAGCTTTTCATTTTTTTTTTAAATAAGGGTTTATTTACAGGAACAACACAAAGTGGGGAGTAAAATAAAGACACTTGTTTATCCATGAACTGTTAGGTTATTTTCTGGGGTTCATTTCAACAATTTCAGTCTTCCAGAATATACAGTTTCTTTAAAGCTGGCCGCTAAACAAAACTGAACTTAACAACCATCAGTCTTCTTTCAAGACTTTTATCCTATAGGCAGAGTAATCCACTATGTTTCTCTTTGCAGAGCAACAGCTCTTTTTTTGTTTCCCAGCTTCAGGAACACATTCCTGACTGCTTTCATCCTTTATGTGTTTGCACCTCCTTGGACACTATCTTTGGAGCCTTCTATCAAGCCACAGATCAAGAGTCTGATCTCCTTGAATGGTATTGGCCAGCAAATACACCCAGAGGCACTTACTCCTTATTAGTTGGTCTTGTGAGTCTTTACTTTGCCTCCCTGCTCCATACTTCCCTTCCATGACTCATTCTCTGGTAAAGGCAAACCTTGCTAACACAACTCCAAAATAAGCATTGTGTTTTCCAATCCCAGCAGTCACTATGACACATGACACACCCTCCACCCAGCATAGAACCACTAGAACTAGCACTAGTGGACTGGACATACAGCTGAGACTGTCCATCTGCATTTAATCGACTGAGGCCTAGTTGAAGTTGGATCTTAAAATTAAAAGGCTGGAGTGTCAAAATGCATCTGGGCAAATTTGGGTTGCCATCTTTCAGATATTAGAATCATTACAGGGGGGCATGGTCAGTAATTTGTACAACTTTCCTTCCCAATAAACAGCACTTGATGGTAGTCAGTGTCCATTTTATGGGAAACATTCTCTCTGTCCCTCTCTCTCTGTGTCTCTCTCAATAGCTGAATAATGCCTATCAGCACTGTTCAGTTTTCTACTTATATAACAGAGGTCATGTTTATTTCTTATGTATTGTCTGAGATGAGTGTACCTGTGCCTACCTCAGAGGTATCTGTGTGAATTAAGAATTGCTTGAAAAAGTCTGAAACTAATAGTATTGTTCTGGACACAGCATATGTTTTTGTTGCCTAAATACTTGTTCAGCTTCAACTGTCCACTTAATCTTCAAGGGAGCCTAACCCTTGGTCAGGCCTGCCAGGGAAAGCAATGGTAGCAGAATTAGGAACTAACCTGTGACTTAGTGGTTGGCATGGGTCAGTTTTATACTGCTTTAATTTTTCACAGCCTGTGGTTTCTCTATCCGAAATCCTGTTACATAATTCAAATAACAGGCTTCTCCCATGCCTAAGTTGCACTTAGCTGAGTTAACCCAGCTTGAAGTAAACAATCTAAAATGGCTGGAGCTTTAGGGAGTTGACTTTGCCAGTCTTCGGAAAATATACTTTATCATTCAGGTATAGAACAACTGTGTGTCTATTATGGCTCTAAGAATTTTGTTCATCATACACTGGAATGGCACAGGTGTTCACTGGAGACCAAAAGATGGGACTATGTAATAAAATCCCTCTGGTGTGGAAAATTACATTTTTCCTTCACTTCTGGAGCTGGTGAAATTTGCGAATAATATCTGGTAAGGTCTAAAGTAGGCAGAAACCTAGCCTTGTTTAATTGTTCAATAAGTTGACCCATTCAGAGAATGAGATATAATTGCTTACATTTACTCTGTTATTCCTTACATTTCTGTATTTTTTGTTTGTGAAGTATTTTGTATTTCTTTCAGGTTGAAACTGAATTGTTTAATATTGATCAATGCACTACTCCAGTAAACATAAAAAAATAAACAAAATATAAATAAAATAAAATAAAATAAAATAAATTCAGATGTGCTATTTCATAAAATATAAAAAATATACAAAATATATAGAGCCATCTAGCTGGGGAAGCAGTACAAATGGGCTGTTTGACTATTTAGGGATTCACCTATGACCCCAAGTTTAAGTATTTTCTGTATCTCCTCCTTAATTGCTTGACATTGAGATTCTGGTATTCAGTACAGTTTCAAATTAACTTTCTCAACAGGTGCAGTTTCTGTGCTGTGCTGGATTAAATTGGTCCTGCCAGGTAAATCTAAAAATATGCTTTTATTCCTGAGTACAAATTCCTTTACATCATGTTTCTGATATAGTATAATAGCTATTCTGACTTTACTTTTTCTAGCCGTAGGGGTTCTAATGCATTAGTTAAACATGTCATTGATAGGGATACCACACATATATTTAAGTTTAGGGTATTACAACTATTGAAATTGGATATAAGAATGGGGGACATAGATAGTTTCATAGAAATGAATGAACTTAAATGAATGATACATTTGCAAGCAGATAAAGATTAGGGTTTAAATGGCTATATATGCTTAAAACCGTCATTGAAAGCCCGACCTATTAAATTAATTGAATGTATATCATATATATATATATATATATATATATATATATATATATATATGTGTGTGTGTGTGTGTGTGTGTGTGTGTGTGTATATATATATATATATATATATATATATATATATATATATATATATATATATATATATATGTGTGTGTGTGTTTCTGTGTTTCTGTGTGTAAGTACTGAAGTGAATTGTAATAGTCTGATGAAGTGCTGTCTATCTTGTTGATGTTGCCATTGGTTTGAGGTTCTACTACACGTTTTGGTCCAGTTATATATTTTACCCTATATCTTCCATAAAATGGAACTGATATTGTGAGATAAAGAAACCCGGTTGTCTATTGGACAAATTCCTTATCTCCAGACGGTGACACATGCCTCTACTAACTCTTCACTAATTCAGTGTTGTAGATAATTGTGCAAGAAAAGGATAGGCAAAAGTCTTTTAAGGGAACTCAGGTTATGGTCCTGGTGTCCCCATTCGATTGATGCTGCCTGAGTTAACTGCAAACCTGTCTATTTAACACCAGGGAAGGGTTTTCATTTCTACTTCTTTAGACACCCCAAAGCTACTTTAGTGATACTTGCTACTTCTGTAACAAATTACTGTGCCAAGTGAGTTTTCAACGCTGTCTTCCAAATCACATATTCCTTTTTAGTTAATCAGAAACTAGATACCCTTTTGCTAGGTACTCCAAATTAATTGCCAAAGCAAAGACCATCTCACCCCATTCCTTTTTCAGCTAAGATGGGTCAAAGTATATATCCCTTGCTAGATAATCCAAATCTTACTAATCCCTCTACTACCAAAACTGAAATTTATTTATTGTGATTTAAATAATGTAACCATGTTCCCTCTATTCAACAATCATTGCATCTATTTCCCTTCACTACAATATTACATTTAATAAATTTAGTAACAACACAATGGCAAATTACAGACTATACATATTTAGTAGTAAAAAGTACATCGATATCACATTCCATACAAGCACTCTCAGATACAGCTTGTCGCCTGCCATTAGTATTTTTTTGCAGGTATAGTATTGCTTTTAGTAACTTTGCTGCACTTTGCTATGTTCCCTTTTCTGGAATATTTAAAACAATTTCAAATAGTAGAATATTTTTCTTGTTTGCAGACAAAAAACATACTTAGGGGAAGACTAAATCTAACTTGAAGTTTGCAGTTTCAGTTCACAACAGATATTCTACTAAGGGGATCCAGTATCTGTCTGCCTGGGATGACATGATTGACAGCCCTCGATGCTTAGCCAGAGATGGACTGCATCTGTCACCACTGGGCTTCCGGATACTGGCCAATGCCCTTGCCACCCCTATAGTGCTTTTTTTAGGCAGTGTTCTAAAAACCAAATTACCACCGTGACAGCTACAAACAAATGCAATCTAAGTGTCATGCTGCTCAACACTAGAAGTCTAAATCTCAAAATGCACTCACTGGAAAGCACTCTTTAAAATGGAGAACACTGGCATTTGTGCTGTAACAGAGACCTGATTCAAGGCAACAGAAAGCACCCCTGCACTAGCAGGCTATAACTCATTCCACACCTTTCGGACCCAGAACTTGGACCGAAGCTCCAAAGGTGGTGGTGTCTCCATATTCGTAAATGATGTGCACACCTCCAGACTGGTAGCCCAACATAACACATCAGAGATACTTCAGGCGCAGCTAACACTGGGTAAGACAGTGATTCAGGTTGTAGCCTGCTATAGGTCCCCAACCATGTCCCAAGATTCACACTCTACGTTCCTAAGCTAAGCACCCTGGAGAATATTAGGGTCCAACCTAATAATCACATACAGGGTGATTTCAACTACCCCTCAATTAACTGGGAAAACTACTCATGTACCAATACACTTGCCTAACGTTTCCTGGAATTCATTAATTCCAGTGCCCTGGACCAGCTCGTTCTTACCCCCATTAGAGGTAGCAACATCCTTGACCTGGTCATTACTAACATGGGAGGCTATTGCTTTACACCAATAGTCAGCTCCTCCTTGAACCAACCACAAACTAATCACCTTGGAAATCCACATCCCTCCCACTCCCCATGCAAAGGTAACCGCTATGAAAAACTTCTCCAAAGCTAACTTTTTGCTCCTAAAAACAGAGGTGGCAAACTTCACGGCACCCATGCAAATGGAGAACAGTTGCATGACTGCCAAATCATGCACTAATGCCCTGTACGAACACGTACATAAATGCATGGATCTCGCCATACCCAATAGAACCAAGATATTCTCCTCCAAAAAAAGGAAGCCAATCTGGTGGTCTCCTGCCATAAACTCCTTAAAATGGAGAACATTGATGTCTGTGCAGTAACTGAGACCTGGTTCAAGGCTCCAGAGAGCACCCCTGCATTTCCAGGCTATAACTCATACCACACTTTTCAGTCATCTAACCTGGACCGGAACACCAAAGGAGGAGGTGTGTCCATATTCATTAAGGATATCCACACCTCCAGGCTAGTTGCTCAGCATAATGCAGCCGAGGTAATACAAGTGCAACTAACTCTGAGCAAAACTGCAATCCAAATTGTAGCCTGCTACAGATCCCCCACCATGCCCCAGGATTCCCACTCTTCTTTTCTTGACATACTGGAAAATATTAGGGTTCAACCAAACACCCTAATATTGGGCGATTTCAACTACCCCACCATTAACTGGGAAAACTACTCATGTACCAACTCCTTCACTCAGCGCTTTCTGGAATGCATAAATTCCAATGCCCTGGATCAGCTTATCCACACTTCCACCAGGGGCAACAATATCCTAGACCTAGTCATTACCAACATGAGTGACCGGTGTTCCACACTTGAAGTCAGCTCCTCGTTGGTCAGATCCGACCATAAGCTAATCACCCTAGATATCCACATCCCGCCCCCACCCCCCATTAAGGAAACCACGGAAAAAAATTCTCCAAAGCCAACTTCCTGCTTCTTAAGACAGAAGTGGTGAACTTCATGACACCCATGCAGATGGACAATACAGTTACAACTGCTGAATCCTACACAAATGCACTCTATAAGCACTTACACGAGTGCATGGATCATGCTATCCCAAACAGAACCAAGACACTATCCTCCAAAAAAAGGAAGCCAGTCTGGTGGCCCCTTGCCATAAACAAACTCTACAACAAAAGGAAGAAATTGTTGCAAAAGAGAGTAAAATCCCATCAATGGAGGAGCTCCCTGGTCAGCCTCAGCAAGAAGTTGAGATCCCTTATAAGATCCTCCAAAGCTAGCTATGAAAACAAGATTGCCACCAATTCTAAGGACAACCACAAAGCATTCTATAGCTATGTCAGGAATCTCAATGGCAACACCCAGATCTGCTCTGAGTTATAGCACAATGGCACAAAAATTACAGAACCAACTGATATTGCCAACATCCAGGCAGATAGGTTCAGTGCTAACTTTACCCCCTCTCACCCCCTAAAGGGCCTATATCTATACAGGAAAAATGCAGAGTGCCTGTAATCACAACTTCACAGGTAAAAGCAGCACACTCTAAAGCCAAAAACACAGCATCCATGGGACTGGATAACATCCCAGGCTGCGTTTTACACGAACTTCAGAACAAACTGGCTCCCCACCTAAGCACCATGTTCAATCATAGCCTCACATCAGGCTTTGTGCCCACTGAATGGTGCACAGCAACAGTTATCCCACTCCACAAAGGGGGAGCCACCACTGATCCTGGGAACTATCGCTCTATTAGCCTGACGAGCCTGGTCTGCAAGGTCATGGAACGTATCATCATGGAATTCGTAAACAAAGACATTGGTAACCTCCAAACTCTGGACCCTACCCAGTTTGGGTTTGTGAAAGGCAGATCATGCCTCCTGAACCTGGTTGACTTCTTTGAGGCAGTCACCAAAGTCATAGACGAGGGTAAGGTGGTTCACACAGCTTATCTTGACCTCGCCAAGGCTTTCAACACCATCCCCCATTCTGGAATTACAGCTAAACTCACTAAACTAGGTATAAATCCCTATGTCATAAAATGGGTTGCCAACTGGCTCACAGACCGAACCCACACTGCAAAAGTTGCAGACTCCAAATATGACTTCAAACCAGTGACAAGTGGAGTACCACAGGGATCGGTCCTGGGACCTCTCCTGTTTGGTATTTGCTTCTCTGAAGTACAGGCTAACACAGAAGGCCTCTGGCTAACGAAGTTCACAGATGTCTGCAAACTAGGAGCTATAGTTGAGTCCTCAAATGATGTGGATATCCTACAGAAGGGCCTCACTGAGACAGATGCCTGGTGTCAGAGCCATGGCCTCAAGCTCAATGCCAAAATGTGCATTGTTATCCCCTTTGGTAAAAACTCTGTACCCATGAACTACCACATAGGTGGCAGTCTTCTTAACACCGAATCTGTGATAAGAGACTTGGGACCCAGGTGGACAGTAGTCTCTCCTTTGATAAACACATTGCCACAGTAGTCAGGAAATCCTTCTACATGGCACACCTCATCACAAAAGGATTCTCATCCAGGAAAAAAAAGGTCATTGTTCCCCTCTACTCGACACTCATTAGACCCATTATAGAGTACAATGCCCCTTTTGGAATGTACCTCACAAGACATCTGCAGCAGCTGAAAAGGCCACATAAGTACCTCACAAAGAGGATTACTGGCCTCAAACAGATGCCCTACACTGATCATCTCAATAAACTCCAGCTTTACTCTGTAGCATATCGCCTACTCCGAGGTGATTACTGCCTAACATATAAAGCTATGTCAGACCCAGAGCTGTTGGACATGCTTCACCTAATGAAATCCCAATCCCTCCGAGCTACACGCTCTAGGGACCTAAACCTTGTCACCACAATAAACAGGACTTGGTGGAGGGATAGATTCCTGTCCTAGAGACTTCCCATACTCTGGAACAAGCTACCCATCTATGTCAAGCAAAGTTCCTCATTAACACACTTCAAGAAAAATCTTGGGTTGGTGTAAGCCAGGGAACTTTGCTGACTAAGCTTACTTAGGCCCTTGAGCCAATAGCCTAGTACCTACCTATGAACCTATGAACAAACTCTACAACAGAAGGAGGAAACTGGTGCAAAATATGGTGAAGTCCCAAGACCGGAAAAACTCCCTTATCAGCCTCAACAAAATGTTGAGCTCCATCATCAGATCCTCTAAAGCTAGCTATGAAAACAGAATTGCAGCAGATAGTAAAGACAACCACAATGCCTTCTATAGTTATGTAAGGAATTTCCACGGCAATACCCAGATTTGCTCGGAGCTACTGCACAATGGTACCTCCTATACTAAGCCAGCAGATATTGCCAATATACTGGCCGACAGATTCAGTGCCAACTTTCCCCCTCTCTCCCCCACCAAAGGACCAATCACAATACCAGTAGATTGCCAGGCATCCAGTATTACTGCTGCACAGGTTAAAACAGCACTGTCCAAGGCCAAGAATACAGCTTCTATGGGACCTGACAATATCCCTGGCTGTGTTCTACATGAACTACAGAGTCAACTGGCACCTCACCTGTGTGCCTTGTTCAATCACAGCCTCACCTCAGGCTTTGTCCCTACTGAATGGTGCACTGCTACAGTCATCCCTCTCCACAAAGGAGGAGCAACTACAGACCCTGGGAACTATCGCCCCATTAACCTGATGAGTCTGATATGCAAAGCTATGGAACGCATCATAATGGACCTAATAAACAAGGATATAGGGAATCTCCAAACTCTGGATCCCACACAGTTTCGTTTTGTGAAGAGTAGATCATGCCAGCTCAACCCGGTCAACTTCTTTGAGTCAGACACCAGAGCTGTGGATGAAGGCAAGGTGGTTCATGCAGCCTACCTTGATCTAGCCAAGGCCTTTGATACCATTCCCCACTCAGGAATCAAAACTTACTAAGCTAAACATCAAACCCTATATCACTAGGTGGATTGCAAACTGGCTCACAGACAGAACCCACAGTGTGAAAGTAGCTGACTCCAAGTCAGACTGCTGACCAGTCACAAGTGGAGTCCCACAGGGTTCGGTCCAGGGTCCTCTCCTGTTTGGTATCTACTTCCCAGAAGTCCAGGCCAACACGAAGTGACTATGGCTGACAAAGTTCACAAATGACTGCAAGTTGGGAGCTATTATTAACTCCCCAGGTGATGTTGACATCCTACAGAAAGGCCTCACTGAAACCAATGACTGGTGTCAGAACCATGGCTTTAAGCTCAATGCCAAAAATGTGTCGTCACCCCCTTTGGGAAAAACCTGGTTCCCATGAATTACCACATTGATGGTAGCCCACTGAACACAGAAGGTGTTATAAGAGATCTGGGAACACAGGTTGACAGCAACCTCTCTTTTGACCACCACATTGCCACTGTGGTCAGAAAGTCCTTCTATGTGGCACATCTCATTACTGAGGGTTTTGCATCCAGGAAGAAAGAGGTCATTGTCTCCCTCTACTCTTCCCTCATTAGGCCAGTCATAGAGTACAATGCCCCATTTGGCATGTACCTCACTAGACACCTACAACAACTGGAGAGGCCGCAAAAGTACCTCACAAAGAAGATCCTAGGCCTTAAACACTTGTCCTATATAGACATACTCAAAAAACTCCAACTATTTTCTATCTCAAATCACCTACTTAGAGCCGATGTGTGCTTGACTTACAAAGCCATGCCTAACCCAGCTCTGTTAGAAATGCTACATCTAAAGAAATCCCAATTGCTCTACACCACATACTCCAGAGACCTCAACCTCATTACCACAATCAACAGAACAAGCTGGAGGAACAGGTTCATAACCCAGAGACTGCCCATGCTATGGAATAGACTTCCCATACATGTCAAGCGGAGTGCCTCACTGGCCCTCTTGAAGAGAACTCTTGATGATTGGATGGGAAATAGAAAATTCACCCTGGGGATAAATAGTTTAGACTAAGTGTTTTTCTGCAATGTCAGAACTGTACTACTTAATTATTTTAAGTATTTCTCTGTGATCTCTGAATTCTTGACTAGCACTGTGTAGTAAAAAGTATTGTCTTGTGTTTTTATTAACTATTATTAAATATTTTAAAACCTTTCAACTGTGGCTGTTTTGTGTAGAGACAATTTAAGCTCTAAGAGTACATTGCATGTATGTAGTGATCCTCTACCAAGTCACTCTCATAAGCCTTGACTGTTTAGTTATACTACCAATTGGATAATAATATTGCACAGTAATAATTGGACACCCTTTTAAGGGCCTTTGAGTAGCTGATAATTATTAGCTGGGTGGTGGCAGTGATTTATACTGTATAGTCTGGAAAAAAAGGGGCACAGCTGGAGAACCTGTGCCAGCCTTCCCCAGGAGTATCTGTGTGGTTGTATAAACTCTTCTCAAAGTGTGTGTGTGTGTGTGTCAGCTACTTGGGCAGGGACAAGAAGCACTGGTTGGACAGAGAGGGTGCTGGAGGTTTTAGCTTACTCACTAGGCTGAGATCTGAACCCTTATAGCTGTGCCAGTGGGGAGTCTTATTAGGGACCTGGAGAGCAAGGGAGTGACCAGCCCCAGACTGACTGTGATCTCTGTGTGCTCTTAAGGGAAATTGCACTTTACTGTGTGTATTTGTTATCCTTTCTTCCTATATGAGGTGCCCCTCACTGGTGTTAGTGGTGAGGATTGAGGGTCCTTGATTGCTGGGCCAGGGCAGGGGCATAACATATTAATTGTTTGGCAGTGGCAGGATATCTACACCACATATTAATTGGTTGGCAAATACTAATTGGCTTGTAGTGGTGTGGGTAGATTGAATTCCTGTAGCTTGTGTACAGTGAGCTTTGAAGGTGTTTTGTACTCTAAATTAGCCACGCAGTGAATACTCAGAGTTCTGATCACAATTGTTTTATTTCTTTTGTTAGCTTAGTTAGTCAGGGTGAGCAGAGGAGTATAGAAAGCTGGCAAGGAGTCTTTTAGCGGAGATGTACCAGGCTAGGGGACTGGTGCATGGAAACCTGACTAAAGCAGATCTGATTGCAGCCTTGGTTACAGCTGAATCAGAAAACAGCAACCAGGAGGACAATCAGACTGGCAGTGGAGATATAATACCCTCAGAGAATGGACAGCTCAACCTTTCTGCAGAGGACTTAAAAATCAATCTGGAGCTAAAGAGACTTGAGTTGGAGGTCAGGCTTTTGGAGATAGAAGATGAGGAAAAGGAGCGGCAGAGGAGGCATGAGAGGGAAATACTGACTCTTCACCAGAGTCATGATGGTAATGGGGAAGGGAGTAACTGGACCCCAGAAGCACAAAAGGTCAGTACATTTCTTCTGCAGTTTAAAGAGGGGGATAATTTTGATAGTTTCATTCATATGTTTGCGAGGGTATGCACACAGTATAGTGCTGACCAAAGGCACTGGGTACAGATCCTAACTCCCTTACTCCATGGTAAAGCTATAACTGTTTTGTCAAAAATGTCTGACGTTGCATGTTTTGATTATACTGCTGTTAAAAATCACTTATTGGAATTGTTTAAGCTAACACCTGAAATGTATAGGAAAAGGTTTTGTGAGCATAGATGCAAAGCAGATGAAAGTGTGTGTGAATATGTTGCTGAACTGAGCACTTATTTCCATAGGTGGGAGAGTGGATGTCAGGTCACCACTTTTGAAGGGCTGGCAGACCTTTTGGTGAGGGAACAAGCCCTTAGCACTTTGCCTGAGGACATGAGGATCTGGTTAGCTGATAGACAATGTGCTACTTCAGATGAGTTGGGGAAAAAGGGAGACCTATACCTGGCAAGCAGGGCAGCCCTGCTTAGGAAAGGGACCCCCCAGGACTGCTCATGGGTCTAAAGGAACCAAGGGTGGTCAGCACAGACTGCCCCAACAGAATCTTCCAGTAGCAGGGGAAGCCACTAGTCCAGGTACATGTCCAGGAGCTATGGTTAAATGTTTTGAATGCAACCAGTGGGGCCATGTGGCATACAGGTATCCATGGAGACAAGATGGGGAACAAAAAGTGAGGAAGCCAGTCAGTGGGAAAGAAAAAATGCCAATAGTAGATTGTCTTGAGACAACAAGGGTACCAAACTACCATCCTGCAGATGTCCCGATAGGGAAGGATTTGGGTGAGGCAGTACCATGTGCTTATGCAGTTATACACAGTCAGGCCAGTAGTCAAGCATGTAGGTCTGGTAGCCTGGGGGAGACCCAGACAGGCTGCATACTTGCAGCCAGGACGGCTGAGGTGGTTACTTCAGGGAGGAAGCTACCCTGTAGCAGTGAGACTGAAGGTGAGCCACAGCTGCTTAGGGGGAATGATGGTCCCTTGGACAGAGTGACTGCAAAGGCAGTACCCAGGCTGACAGTGAGGCACCACTGTCAGAGGATACCAGACTTCCTGTGGAAGGGGAGCTGGGAAGGGTTACAAGGAGAGAGTTGAGACAGGCTCAGCTCTCAGACCTACATTGCAAGGCCTGAGGCAGGTAGCTAGGGAGGCACCTGATTCTCAAGGAAAGGGGGAAACTGTATACTGGGGCAAAGGGGTACTATCAGAGAGTGGACACCTGAGGGATGGTTAGAAGGTGAGAGAGTACAGCAGTTGGTACTGCCTAGAGCCTACCATCTGGCGCTTATAGCCATAGCCCATGATATTCCCTTTGCAGGTCATATGGGCATAAAACATACAAAGAGGCATATTATGCTGAACTTCTATTGGCCAGGAATTTCCAGAGATGTAACAGGGTACTGCAGGACCTGTGAGCAGTGCCAAAAGGTAGGCAAAGCAGGAGACAAGGTGAGATCTCCTTTGATGCCTTTGCCTGTGATTGAGGAGCCATTTCAGAGGGTAGCTATGGATACTGTGGGTCTTCTGAGTACCCCAAGTTCCACGGGGAAAAAGTATATCCTAGTGGTAGTGGATTATGCTACACGATACCCTGAGGCAGTGGCTTTGTCCTCCATTGAGGCAGAGAAGGTGGCAAATGCTTTGTTAGAGATTTTCAGCAGGGTAGGTTTCCCAAAATAAATACTGATTGACAGAGCTGCCAATTTCATGTCAGACCTACTGGCTTGTCTGTGGAAGTCCTATGGGGTGAAGCACATGAAGACCACCCCCTACCATCACCAGACTAATGGTCTTGTTGAGAGGTTAAACTCTACAATCAAGTTCATGCTACGGGCATTTGCAGATCGGTTTAAGAGGGAGTGGGACAAATATTTGCCCCATCTGTTGTTTGCTTACAGAGAGGTTCCCCAGGAATCCAAAGGTTTTTCACCCTTTGAGTTGCTGTATGAGCATAGGGTGAGGGGACCTCTGGATTTAATTTGTGATGAGTGGGAAGGTGAGTGCAAGTCTCACAAGGAGTTTGTTGTGGCATACATCCTAAACCTCAGGACAAGGCTCAGGAAACTCATGGACTTGGCCCACGAGAACCTGGCATAAGCCCAACAACAGAAAAAAAGGTGTGGTATGACAGGAATGCCTGAGCTAGAGAATATGCTGTGGGGCAGCAGGTAATGGTTCTCATTCCTGTCAGACAATAAGCTGCAAGCAGCTTGGGAGGGACCCTACAAGGTGGTAAGAAAGGTACGTGATGTTAACTACATGGTGGAATTGCTAGGCAGGAGGCAGGGGCACAAAGTGTACCATGTTAACATGATGAAACCTTACCATGATAGGGATGCCCTTGTGCTGAGCATTTGCAGTGGATTGCAGCAGGAGTCTGAGGGAGATCTGGGGACTGATCTCCTCAGTGAGGCTTGGGCTGACACCTCAGTGGAAGGGGTGGCAATTTCCCAGCAGCTATCTCCTACCCAGGTTCGAGAAATCTGAGCAGTGTTGCAGGAACTTAGGGACATGTTCACTGGGAAACCAGGGTGCACCCACTCGGGGCCTGCTCAACTTGGTAGACTTCTTTGAGTCAGTCACCAGAGCTGTGGATGAAGGCAAGGTGGTTCATACAGCCTACCATGATCTGGCCAAGGCTTTTGATATCATTCCCCACTCAAGAATCATAGAAAAACTCACTAAGCTTGGCATCAATCCCTATATCACTATGTGGGTTGCAAACTTGCTCACAGATAGAACCCACAGTGTGGAAGTAGCTGACTCCAAGTCAGACTGCTGACTAGTCACAAGTGGAGTCCCACAGGGTTCAGTCCTTGGTCCTCTCCTGTTTGGTATCTACTTCTCTGAAGTCCAGGCCAACACGAAAGTACTCTGAGTAAAAAGGTTCACAGATGATTGCAAGTTGGGAGCTATTATTAACTCCTCAAGTGATGCTGACATCCTACAGAATGGCCTCATTGAGACCAACAACTGGTGTCAGAACCATGGCCTTAAACTCAATGCCAAAAAATGAGTCATCATCCCCTTTGGGAAAAACCCGGTTCCCATGAATTACCACATTGATGGTAGTCCACTGAACACAGAAGGCATTATAAGAGATCTGGAAACACAGGTTGATAGCAACTTCTCTTTTGATCACCATATTGCCACTGTGGTCAGAAAGTCCTTCTATGTGGCACATCTCATTACTAAGGGTTTTGCATCCAGGAAGAAAGAGGTCATTGTCTCCCTCTACTCTTCCCTCATTAGGCCAATCATGAAGTACAATGCCCCATTTGGCATGTACCTCACTACACACCTGCAACAACAGAAGAGGCTGCAAAAGTACATCACAAAGAGGATCCTAGGCCTTAAACACATGTCCTATATGGACAGACTCAAAAAACTCCAACTATTCTCTGTCTCATATCACGTACTTAGAGGTGATCTCTGCTTGACTTACAAAGCCATGACTAACCCAGCTCTGTTAGAAATGCTACATTTAAAGAAATCCCAATTCCTCCACACCACACACTCCAGAGACCTCAACCTCATTACTGCAATTAACAGAACATGCTGGAGGGACAGGTTCATAACCCAGAGACTCCCCATGCTATAGAACAGACTACCCATACATATCAAGTAGAGTATCTCGCTGACCCTCTTCAATAGAAATCTTGATGAGTGGATGGGAAACAGAAAATTCACCCCGGGGATAACTCCAGTGGCTCTACTCAACAGAGGCACTGGGAACTAAGGTCAAGCGGCACTATGCCAGGGTAATCCTATGGCTACGCTTGTAAAGGGCCCAGGGCCATTAGCCTAGTACACATCTATGAACCTATGAACAAGTGAACAGAAGTCCAAGCATTACTTAAAGGCATAGTTCTGCAATGAACCACTGCCTACAGCAAATAACTATCACTTGTTCTGCAGGGGGGCAGGCCCCCCCTGCACTCCCATGTAAGGGCTGCGCCCTCACCCCCCCCCTAAATTATACATACCAACTCCGAGATCACACTGCAGTGAGAAAAGGGCAAATTTACCGATCCTCACATACAGCGTTCTCCAATTCAAACCAGTGATATTTATTTGCTGTAGGCAGTGTTTCATTGTAGAACTGTGCCTTTAAGTGATGATCAGATGTCTGATCACTTGTAGAGTTCGATGTTCCAGGTTTTGTGGTTGTAAGCTTCGGTTATGTGGAGTTTCGCTTATGTGGTCTCATTTTTATGAAAGCAGATTATATGGGTCTTTGATCTTGTGAAGTAGACTCATATATATATATATATATATATATATATATATATATATATATATATATATACGGCGCAGTGGTGTAGCAGTTAACTCTGTAACCTCACAGCAAGAGGTTCTCCAGTTCGATTCTTGCCTGGGGTTTCCTTCTGTGTGGAGTCTGCATGCCCTCCCTGCGTTCATGTGGGTTTCTTCCAGGTACTCCGGTTTCCTTCCACATTCCAAAGACATGCAGTAGGTGGATTGGACACTCTAAATTGGCACTAGGTGTCAGTGTGTCCATGCAAGTGTGTGGTGCACCCTCTGAGGAGGGTTGAGCTTCAGACTAGCAACCAGACCCTGTAAAACCTGTACCTGCTACAGAAACAACAAGTGCTGAAGAGCGCTTGTTGCCCAATGTGCTGTATGCACTGAAGCAAATCCAGGATCCAGGATATATATATCTATATCTATATATATATATATATATATATATATATATATATATATATATATATATATATATATATATATATATAAACAGACCAGTAAAATGTATGGTTTTAAGGCCTAATTTTTTACCATTGACCAGGACCCCACAAAATCTAAAGTTGTCTGTGACCAGTAGAGACAACAAAGCAAAGCCTTTTATGTAATGAATTGCATGAAATGACCTTGGTGAAGGTGGTGCTTACTAAATCTATACAAATAGTTAAAGTTCTTCTTCATAAAATTATTGAGTAGAACCGGCTTTAGTTTGACTAAGATTGCTTTTGTCAGGTGCTTCTAACCTCCTTGGTTCACTTGGAATAAATGTACTAAATAGAACATATCAAATTTTGAACTAGATGAATTTAAAATATTTATATTGGGTTTGCACAGTTTAATACACGGCACCAAAGATGGCCTGCTGGCATGGAGTTTTGTTTCTGAGTATGCTACTGTTATTTGGGTTCAATCAGCATCTCAGGTACTAGAAGGCCATGATGGAAGACAAGGTTGTAAGCAGGTCAGCTTTTCCACCCTGACAAAAGAGAATATGTTTTCCCCATATCGGCACTGTCCCATGATGTAGGCTGAGAGGGCAGTAGTTGCTACACACACACATAGGCTTAGCTGGCCTTGGAGGTACCCGAGACTGAATATACATGTGTAGGTATGTGAAAGGCTGTACAATGTACACTTTATGCCAGAAGTATGGAGTCTGAAAGTCACAATATGCAGATATCCCAAGTCCTCTGACAAGGAATGAGATACTCACATTCTACCATGGCAATGCCAAAGTCTAGCAGTCTGATAATTTAGCACAAACAATTGAAACGTGAGCTACTAACCTGTTTCATCCTGGAGTCCTGGGTTTGATTCTCTCAGATTCCATTTGACTATTGTGTGACTCTGAGCAAGTCACATGAGCAGATAAAGATTTCTAGGTCACCCCTGTAAAGAGTAATGTGTGCCTGAGCAGCACAAACATTACAGATGACAGACTGTGAATGCTGATAATACTTTAGAAGTGGATTTAGGACAAATAATGGTGCTTCCCATTCCTTCACTGGTAACTGAGTAGAATGGAACATTAATTTAAAAATTAATTAAATAACTGCACTGCATAAATAAAGTGTGGTATGTTATAAATGAACAGAGTGGCTGTATGGTGCTATATTTGTGAAATGCTGCTTTCAGGCTCAGCAAACTCTTTTATACTGTACTAGAATAATTCAAGGGCATTAGAATAAGTCTAAATTAGCACATTCTACTTCTTATCTCCATTAACTTTTTCAATTTTTTTCTGGATCGTGCTAAAGATAACTTTTTCCTAGTTATCATTTTCATGTCTAAATAATTGTAACTTTTTAATTCCCACAGAAAACGTCAATGATTAAACTAATTTATGAAATGTTTTCCAACCAAATAAAAAGCACAGACATAATAGAAAATAGTTTACCGATATTCTTAAAACAGATTAAGAATATCCAAAATGGAAAAATAGTGAGCCTATATAAGATACAAAGAAAATAAGCCAAGCAGAAGTTGTTATTCAGAACATGAAAGCCGCATGTTTCCTAAAAGCCCTTGATCGTTGACCCCTGTTGCCCTGCAAACCACTCTGCCATCTTGTTAAGCCAACTGTAGAAGACTTGTCTATGGTTCTAAATCTCCGTGCTGTAGACTGCTGGCAAAAATCCAAATCGGGATCAGCTTTCTGATTTTCACTGCTGTCTAGTGCAATTTGTATGCATGACGTGCTGTAAATAAGAAGAGGTACCCAAGTGCCACACAATTCCCAGAGCTCCTTAGAAACTCTTTATAACCGTGCCTAATTACTGTGACATGCTTCTTAGGTTTCAGCAGTATTACATTAGCAATATTACAAGAAGAAAGCAAAATAACTCCCTGTCAAATAGATAAACTGCCAGTGATAATAGCAAATCGGCACAGGATAATGCTTTTTTTTCCTAAACCTTTCAGCTGCTTTAGTTTCAGACTGGCTTTGGGACTTTAACACAACTGCTACTCCTATGTGGCTGTTCTCTGTGAGCAGAAATGGCATTACTATGGCAGTGCTGGCAGCAGAAGACACCCAGCCTAGATTCTCTCACTGGTGTGGTACCTACATTCTTGGCACTAAAAATTGTGTCTTTGTTCATAAATGTTTTTTAGTAATGCACTTCGTAATGCTTGACATGAAATATAATTATCTGGCCTAATAATGAATCACTTTCATATCAACTAGTCAAAACTCCAACTGATAGATTTCACACCACTTTCTCTGCATCAGATTCACAGGTTTGCATCAGGTTATAATAAGGTAAAGTACAGCAGAAATAATACATTATTCTAAATGTCGCATACTTATTAGAAGTCACATGAATGTTTTGTTACTGCACTCCTTTATTTTAATACAGTTACTGTCCCAAACCTGTCACAAATAATGAACATATTTAGGCAACTCCTCATCTGTTTCTTGTCTGTACCTTGGTTTTCAGTTTGTACAAAACCATTTTGGCTCCCTGTAAAATCGTGCATTATTTTCCTGTAATATTTCCCCATCATTTGCTATGTTAACACAGTCACTAAGTCAGGTGGGGAGAGGAAGCTACATCTCACACAGCTTTAGCAAAACTAATTAGTTCAGTACAATTTTAAATTCAAACATGGTCAGTTTTATTTTTTATTATTTGTTTTTATTTGGATTTATTTAATGGATTAGAGCACTGCTCTCCATGCACCTTTTTCAGAGTCAGTCTGGGAATACTGTCTGATTAAGCGACTTGAATCAGAGTCATAGAGTTAGGCGATGGATGTTGAAGGAAGCAAACCCTGGACCACTGGACTACAGAAAAAAAGCTTGTTAATAGCTCCTTAATCATTTAAGTCACAAGAATATGTGAAGCTACTGCTAAGTTTAAGTCTGAATTGTTACTCATAAATGATAAACAAAGCACTGATAGGCCACCTGACAAATGAACTTAAAGCAAAAGCTTAACAAAATTAAAAATGCATATATATATATATATATATATATATATACATATATATATATATATATATATATATATATAAATATATATATATACACACACACACACACACACACACACACACACACACACACACACACACACACACACACACACACACACACACACACACACACATATACATACACACAAATAGAAAATAGACATACAGGCATATATATATATATATATATATATTATTTTTATTTCATATTTATTTCACATTTGTTAACCGGGTTAGTCCAACTGAGTTAAACCCATTTTCAGTGAAGCCCCGAGGTGAAAAGCCCCAGCAAACATAAGTAAAGATAAAGTGACAATATACAAATATTAAATAACAATCACAATACAAACAAATTGTAAAAAAGAAAATGTTATTAACATTGCATTGCATTGATAGAAAGCAATCCATTTTCAGTGGAGACCCAAGGGGAAAGAGCCCCAGCAAACATAAGCAAAGATAAACATACAGAACAAAAACTATTAAAAATAACAATGCAAATACGAAATTAATTATAAAGAGAAAAACTAAAGAAAAAATGATGAACATTAAGGGTTGCACTGATAGTAGTGGTCTAAATTTATTACATATAAGAGTAAAAACAGAAGGATAATCATTCAAGAGAAGGAAAATGTACAGACATTGATAGGAAGTGGGGGAAAAAGATAAATAGTGTGTAGAATGGGAGGGGGGAGAGAAAGGAGAGGGCTATAGTAGGGCTATAATAACAGAGCTGAGAGTTTAGGAGGTTAGTTTATATGTATATAGTGTATATATACATACATGCATAAAATATCTCTCACTCTCTCCATATATATATATATATATATATATATATATATATATACACACACACACACACACACACACACACACACGTGTGTGTGCGTGTGTGTGTGTATATATATATATATATACACACACACACACACACACACACACACACACACATATATATATATATATATATATATATATATATATATATATATATATGAATAATGCCTTTACGAATTATGATCCACTCTGAATTGTATAAGATTTGTTGGGTTTTGATTTTATATAATTTATTTTATTTAACTCTTTTGAATATTTAATGTGCATCCAGAATGCTTTTACAAATTACTGTACAATTGTTTGTATGAATGTGGGTAGTGCTCTTTTATACTCCATCCCTTGGTTTAGATTTGTTTCAAATAAAATTATCTAAAAAGCTCATTTTGAAGCCAGTATTAGTAGCATTTTTAAAATAATGCTACAATCTGTTTAGTAGTTTACTACTAATAAAATGCAGACGTTTTCATGCAAAAAGATACACTGTCACATCCCCGATGCTTGGCTTCCATACGTAATCTTGAGGTAAATTTGCTCAAATATCAGTAGGCAGCAGAAAAAATACTAACAGCCTAACGCCAAATGCTTTTTTTCCATTGGAAATAATTGCCATTATGAGTTCTAATTTTGCACCACCAATGATTCACTTCTTTAAAGAGATGTCTCCCTTCTTAGACTTGGTGCAACCATTGTGTTGGTGTATATATCAGTTCTGGGGTGGGTGGAGTTGCAGCCTGGAAAAAAAAGGACTTTTCCCCTTTTGTTTTTTGAGCATTCTTTCATAATTTTTTTTTTTTTTTTGAACATCGACTTTCAGGAAGTTGGCATTTCAAAGTAGAACCCAGATGCTCATATAAACCAGAAGTCTATATAGTATTGTCATTGTATGTTCAAACAAAGTAAGCGGCATGGGTATATCATAAAATATGGACACGGACCACAGAGTGGAAAAATGGTAAACTGTCTATAAAATAAAATCACTTCAGTATAGCATCACCTATCAGGCCACTTTGTGGTAAAAATAAATTGCAGAAAAATACTAACCATTTAAAGTGACGCATTGTTAGCACTGAACAGAAAATATAATGAGAAATGTTTGTTTTTATTTTTGTTTTCTTTCAGCTCTTCATTTCTGATATTCTGGGGCTTGCAGATCATCTAGTCATAACCTGAATTCAAATGAATAACTGAGAATTTTTGGGGAATAGAAAATCTTATACAGATTTATAACACTTTAGAAAGTTCATTGCTACAGTTTTCCCATATACACTGGTTATCTTGCAGAACTGTGATGTCATAATCCCTGGCCACAGGAAAACTCTTGAGCTGCTAGCAGTGGAAGGTATGTTCAGAGGCTGACAAAGGCACAGAACAGATACTTATCTGTGTCATTATTTACTGCAGTATTGCAAACATCTCTCATAGAAGGACAGAACTACAACAAAAGTTAGTAGAGCAGCACTCATGACTACAGTGACAGGTTCCACTGAGACACGCAGGGAGCAATGTGCTGTTTTTTGTGCAAAAGAGAAGTTTTGTGGAGAGATACTAGATCTGATGACAGTGATAGGTTTGTACTGAATATTCTGAACAATGTTCCATATTTATGCAAGAAAGACAGCAGAGCTGGTGGACAAAAGCCTAACAGTCATAAGTGCTTTAACTAAGACTGCGGGGTTCAAACTTTCACAGTGCTACAATGCAGCTCTAGTGCTATATAGGGGGGCCTGGGATTCCTGGTCAAGGCCTTAGCCGGCAGTAGAACCAGGCAGTGATGCTGCATTATATAGAAAAGGAAAAAAAAAATAATACATTCTTCAGGAAATGAGCACTTATTCCTGAATAGTGTAATAATTCTTTTTGCACATTTTGGGTTTATATTTGCATAATGTATTTTTATTTATTTATTTATTTATTTTATTTTTTATTTTATTTTACATTTGTTAACCGGGAAATTCCGACTGGACCAGGTCCATTTACAGAGGAGGCCCTGGGAGAACAGCTCCAAACATTGTTACAAAAAAAGAGAAATAAAAATGTATACAGTGTTGTGCAATGATCATGTAAAAAATACAACATGGAGTTAGACATTTTACCAAACACTGAAAATATATTTAACATATTAGATAAAGTTAGACATTTTCCAGCAGAAACAGTCAGGAATTTACATTTAATGTGCAGGCGTATAATGTTGTGACAAAAGAGAGGAGCAGTCGCCCTCTATGAGAAGTGACAACTAATAGCCAGAGTTAGCGGCTGGGTTTAGTACTGTAGAGGGTTAAAGTGAGTAGCTTGAAAGTTGGAAAGAGAAGGGTGGAGATGGAAGAGTAAGGCTAAGTTAAGTGATACAAGGGTATAACCAGATATTTAGTAAATGTGATTTGAGGGAGTTTTTGAATTGTGGGGTGGTAGAGGCAGTGGTCAGAGAATGAGGAAGGGAATTCCAGTTTTTAGCAACAGTGTGGGAATAGAGCACTTTTCCTGCACTATTGTTTGCCCTGGCGATGCAGAGGAGAGATTTTTCACAGCTGAAATAATAGAAAAGCATCAACAAAGTCTGACTGAGGTCTTTGCTATCACTCTGCTGATTCTATTAGCATATTTGTTTACAGAAGCAAAAGTTATCATATTTGGCATGCAAATTCATTATAGTCACTAGAAAGGTATTTGTAGTAAATAATTAAATTCAAACAAAAACCTGCTCTGAGACATGAAGAGGATCACAACTGTGTTGTCTTACTGACAGTATGAAAAGTTTTGTCATTGTGGTGTTGACAATATGGGGTCAGAAGTAAACATAAGATCTCCACTAATACAATGGTGAAATGAGTATTAATCTCTTTATTTCAGAAGCTATCAATGGTAGATATTTCTCATTGGGATTCTAAGTAAACAGAGGTGATTCCTTGTACTGATGGCAAATCCAAAATGTCTTTTAACAAACTACCAGCCAAAAATTACCAGGGAAGGGATATATGACATTTCTCTGACTTGTTTTATTTCAGCTGTGTTTCTGCTTACACCGTACCACTGATAATATATATGTCAAATGGTGCTGGCATTGACTGCCAACAAGCATTCACATTAATGATGTGCCTTCTGCTGGTGGTAGGAATGTTTAAATATGTATAAATGACCAACTACTATGGAATTCAGACAGGTGTGAATCAAAGGCTGCCCCAAAAAGACATTGTATACTACATGGCACTGAGTAGTAAGGAAACCCACTTTGGAGTTCATCCTTAAGCCCAACATTCTTCATGAAGTTAACTTGCTTCCCTTCCCAGCAGTTGAGTGCTTTTTGACCAGCCAGTTAAAAATATATATTTCTTTCTGTTGTCTTCTGCTTCCTTCCTTCCAATGAAACAAAAGTGGTGTGCATTCCTTTTCCTTGCAGAAATCCCTCAGTTGTTCTTATGCCCTCTGTTAGCATCCCATTACACTCTTTATCTAGACAAAATTGTCCAAAATTGGACTTCCAAGATGGCTGCACACTGACCAAGAGTTTAACTTCAGCTTTCTCAGTGTGAAAACAGAAACTGAGAAAAAGAAGTGCCATTGAAACTGTTTTGGGAGTTAAAATTCAATTACTGTTTAATGTGTACTCTACCTGAATGCCAGCAAAGAAGAAATTTGAAAAACCTGAAGGAAAATCAACCAGAAAGGTGAAGAGAAAACATTGTCTGGGAAGGATTCTACAACTGTTCAGAAAAAAGCACTACATGCTTCAGCTTTGGTTCAAGAGATGGCGTCCAGTAATTTAGAGGAAAGAAATAACTCAAATGTAGTCAGTGGTAATTAAAATAAATGAAACATTGAAAGAATATATCAACTCAAATAAAAAAGGCTGTGTACCTACATATGAATTGGTCCAGAAATACTCATATTTATGGGGACATGATACAATAAAGTATTTAGGAGTATGGATTAAAAAGGATCCTGTTATGGCAGCTAAGGATATGACTAAACAAAAGATAATACAAAAACTGAGAAACTGGAAACTCTTGTTTATGGATATGTTTAGTAAGATACAAGCAGTGAAAATGTTTTTAGTCCCTTTCACTTTATATACAGGTGAAACATATTTTTATCAACCAGAGGAGAAGTTGTGGACAATAATTAATGAAGATTTGAAGGAATTTATCTGGGAGGGTAAGAGGACAAGGGATAAGTGGGATAAGTTTATCATTTCAGACAAGGTGGTTTAGGATTATCTAATATGAAGGGATATTTTACAGGTACACAATTAACCCTCATATATATATATATATAGAGAGAGAGAGAGAGCGAGAGAGAGAGCATCAGCAGAATGTTATAATTCAAAGTGGAAAGGGATGATGATGGAACATGGGGGGGGATTCAAAAAATAAGGAGAGAGTGTGATTTTGGATGCAGATTCTTAAGGAGAATAATAACAGTCATATAGAATACATCAGAACGAAGAGATGACAAAATCAGCAAAAAAATGAAAATAGTATTGCTGGAACTGAAGTCATCCTCATGTCTTCCTTCACATGGAGGACCCTGTTCTGACAAAATCTTATCAAGATGACCCTGATATATAGACTGTATCCTATATAACATACAGTATATCATGGAGAGAGGTAGGTTAAAAAATAAAAAAGACATCTGGGTGTCCAGTCCTGGTATGCGTACTGGTGCCAGGGCTAGAAATAATGGCACTGCAGAATCCTCAAGACACAGAAACATTCCTACAGTTGGGTTAGGCCAGGCTCAGGGATGGATAGCCTCCCATTTTAGAAGGAAGTAGTAGTCCACAAAAAAATACAAAAACTGATAGTCTAAAAAAAGAGCCATACAGATGACAGAGTGGACTATTGAGGATAAGGAAGAAATTATCTATTGCTACTATTACCCAAGATGCCAAGAATATCCTTTTGGAAGATATTCAATCAGATTAAGAGATAAATTAGAGGAAATAAAAATACTTTCACAAGAAAAACTGTCAAAAGCTTCAACTGCAAATTTGCATTCATTAATAAAACAGATCCAAGAAAAACATTACAAAGAACTTTGGGCCGCCTGGAAAAGAAGTGACAGACAAAGTACAAGAATATAAAGAACAAAACCAAGAGATTTTTGAAAGTATAAAAAAAACATGGACTTGAGAAAGAAAAAGAGATCTGATATGGTACAATATTTATACAAAGGAAAACCTTCAAACTAATCAATAGAATAAAAGCAGCTCCAAATATATTTGAAACTAAAGTTATGGAAACAAAGTAAAAGGAATAGGAACACTACCAAAAAAAAGAAGATACATTTTGGACAAATACAGACTAAGTCACCCAGATATGGAAAATTTCACAATACAAAAATAAGAACACAAAGGGGGTATTGTTAGGGTTGACACCTTTTCAGCGGGCCAAAGTGGGACATGGGGGTGTGGCCAGTATGACACTTGCCACACCCTCTACCATGATGTCACCACAGGAGCGGTGAAGGCGATGCTGTTATGGGTACGACGGATGGCTGCTGGAGTGGCTAGCTAGCTGGCTAGCTGGCTGCTGGAGTGGCTGGTTGGCTGGCTGCTGGAGTGGCTAGCTGGCTGGCTGCTGGAGTGGCTAGCTGACTGGCTGGCTGGCTGCTGGAGCCTGCTAACTTATAGACCATTCATTTTTTTCACTGCAAGTAAAATGCAACATAATTAAAAAAATTAAAACTTCCATACTGCTGTGATTATTAACTGTGCTCTGACTCATTAGGACAAAAGGTATCTAAACCTGCAAATGACGTAATAATAAATATTAAATAACATAAAGTGTTAGTGTTCTTGTTAGTAATGGAAATTATCAATGTCGGTTGTTAGCAAAAGGCCTGATTTAGCATGGGAGACTGAAGGCAGCATTTCAAGTCGGCTATGAGTTCAGTGTTTTTGTATAGTCACTCCTCCTTTCAGGGTGAAGTTAGCATGCATTTTACAATGACTGGTGGTATTTTCCATAGGACCCCCTCCATACTAATTACCTGAGAGAAAGTTGCTAGACCTTTGTACAGAGAAACATTAACATTTAAACTTCAACTTTCACACAATGATGTGAATGAAGAACAGGTTAACTGCCATTGTCTCATTACAAGTAATAACAACCTTAAGTAACCCAGTTTTAGACTATAAAACCTTTATACAGACAAACCTTTGAGTTCAGGCAATAGTAGCTTTTGCATACGCCCTTCTTTAAACACAACCAGCATTTACATGTATTTTACTTGACAGACAGCACTTGGGACACATAACCCCGTTCTCAAGAATGCCCGTTGACTGACTACTCATGCATGATGTACAAATCTACCTGGTTATAGAAATGCATGATTATCATCAAAAAAGTCGCATTCGTTTTGTGTTTGAGCTCCTGGCCGTGATCTTTGCAGGGCTTTTCCTGTCCCAATCCCCACCCCTTTCATGAATTGCAGCCAATTGCTGCACGAATTACAGCAACCGGACCTAACAGGCAGCAACTTTGCCTGCAGGTCCTGGTTGGTGACGTAACTGAATTGCCGTGGAAAAGCTGGAAGTAATTGCGTCTTTTCCATGGCAATTCAGTGCAATTGAAAAGCAGGACTTTTCAAGATCCACTACTTTCCACAGCAAGCAACGGGATGAGGCAGCTCAACCCGTGAGTGTCCCGGTGACAACCGAATGGATGGCAACCTTGGGTATTGTAGAACAGAAGATGAATAAGGTAGTGTTAAGCAAATAGAAAGTGAAGTTATGGAAAACCTGCAAAGTGAAATATTTAGTGTAGAAAGTCTAACATTGGTTATGTCATAGCATGATAGAACAATAAGTCCCCAAATTAAGGAGAAACAGGTGGAAGTGGAAGCATCTGATCACTTGCCTCATGATGATGCTCTGGATCCTTCACTAGGAAACTATTGCAAAAGTTCAGTTGGAGATGCAGAGCAAGGGAAGGAGCAGGAAACAGTGGCAAATCTAATGCAGGCAATATTGTGGAGTGATAGGCCAACGAGTTCCCATGTGAAGGAGCAACAGATGATGCAGGATGCTACTGAAGAGGATATGTCACAGGAGGATGTTCTCAATCTTTCCACAGAATGCCCACAAGAAACAGAGAGCTAAGAATGCACCCTCAGTTTAGAAATAAATGATCTATGGGAAGAGTTGTTTGATTTAATAGTGAGGTATAGACATATTAAGATCAATTAAAGAAATACATCACAGAAATTAAATAAGACCCAAAATGATAGAAATCTGGTAAAACAGATGAACATAGTAATCAAGACTGTTAACAGAAATTCATGTGATATAACAGTAGTAAATAGGATATATTATCATGCAGCCAAACTAATAACAGATAAAGTCTTACCACAAAAATACAGACCAATAAGGGAAAGGAAGAGAAGAAATAAAATGCCATCATGGAAGCATCGAATAGAGAAAACTATTAAGACAAGAAGTGTCACTGTTAGAAGAATATACAAGAGAAAAGAATTCAACAAAAGTACTTAGAAGGATAGATGTAGTAAAAGCAAGATAGAGCATTGGAACAGACCAGGATCTGTCATACATTATTTCAAATAATAAACTAAAGTTATCAGCACAGGTAGAAAAATTTAAAAAATATGCAGATATATATAAAGAAACTGTACAAAATAAGTGATTCATTGATGACCCAAAAACAGTTTTATAGAAAACGAGGAAGCAAAGCCAAAGGAATAGAAACACCCCCCCCCCCATAAAAAAAAAGAACAAAAAGAAATAATAGACACATTTTGGAGAAATATTTATGAAAACCTTGTAGAATAAAAACAAATATGCTGAATGGATAGAAAAATTAAAAGAAACAGAAAATAGTTCAAATGTGTAGGATATGAAATGGGATGAAGTAACGGCCAGAGAAATTGAAACACAATTAAGAAAAGCTCCTTATGGGAAAACCCCAGGCGCAGGTGCAGTACCTAACTTCTGAATAAAAGTATTAGCATCTTTACACAATGATTTAGCCCTGAGTAAGAGCTAATTTTATGAGCATTCCAAACAGACACCAACCTGGTTACTAACAGGAAAAATTATACCCGTTCTTAAGAGTGAACTTGTAAACCATCCTAAAAATTATAGACCAATAATCTGCCTTCTGATAATGAATAAATTATATACTGAAATTGATGCAGACAGAGTTTATAGTCATTCAGAAGAAAATTCAATCATTACAATAGAACAAAAGGGTAACAAAAGAAAGTCATAGGGAACAAAGGATAATTTGTTGTTAAAAAAAGCCATAATGGAAAATTGTAAAAAGGGTAAGAATCTAAGTATGGCATGGATAGGCTACAAAAAAAGCATTTGACAGTATCCCAAACTCATGGTTAAAGGAGTACTTACAGATGTATGAGATACACCCTGCATTGATCAATTATATTACAGTGACCATGAAACAATTGCAAACTACCTTGCAATTAAACCATGACAAATGGCAAATTATTATCCTAGGGATAAAAATTCAAAGGGGTATTCCAGGGTGATTCTTTGTCACCATTGTTATTCTGTCTTGCCCTTAACCCATTAAGCCTGTTTACTTAACAGATTAGGTCTTAATTATATTTTGACTCCCAGAAAACAATCTTGCTAAAGTATTTCTCATCTGCTTTTTGTAAATGACTTAAAAGTATATAGTTCATCAGATGAGGTATTGAAAGCACAACTGCAAGTAGTTAAAACTTTCTTCAATGATATATGAAAGACATTTGATCTTGAAAAATGTGCAAAAGTAACGTTTAAAGCAGGAATATTGCAGTACCAAGAAAATACCAATCTGGAACAGATAATTGATATAAAAAGGAACTTGAGCAGGAAGGAGTATATAAATATGTGGAAACTGATGAAGGATCAACAATAAAATATGAACAAATGGAAATAAAACTCAGGAACACATCAAAAGACCGAAAGTAATATTGAAAACAGCCTTCACATCTAGAATAAAATCCAGGCTATAAACCAATTTGCTCTTACTGTTTTAACTTACAGTTTTTGTGTGATTGACTGGTCCTGAAAGGTATTAGATCAGTTGGACAGAAAAAACAAGAAAAAATCCTTCACACCTATCAAATGATATATAAAAAATCAGTGTATACCAAAATTATATATTGCACGCTCTGATGGACGTATGGCCTCCTCAAAACTGATTACATATGCAGATCTGCAGTCATGGGACTGCATACATATCCACTGACCTCATCAGAGCCAAACATAGTGAAAGTTTTATGACATGAGGAGAGGAAGTCTAAAATGACGTCTCTGTATAGCAAAAGCATTCAGGTGGCAAGCAGGAAACCAGATGTAAAACACAAACTCCAAAAGGCTCCAAAACCAAGATAAATCCAAGGCAGAAGGTTGTAAGTAGCAACTATTTTATTTGGTGAACCAATAAAAACCAAGACAAATAAATTACATGTAGCACACCCGCAGGTGTAGCTGAAGTAGATATGGTTCCTTCCTACCTGACTCTAGTGACACCCCTTCTTTAGGCCCAACACCCCAAGGTGGCAAGTGATAACAGATTTTATTCTAGGTGACACTTTAGTTTTAAAGGGCAAAAGCACAACAACAAATTATTTCAACAGTGCACCAGTTAGCAGTAAGGTGGAGTGAGATATGCATGTAATGAAACCATACATTTACCCCCTTCCCCAGAACTCAACAGAAAAGATCTTGACATTCAAACATGCACACAAAGTCAATATCAATGAGCAATAAAGCTTTTATAATGCAGCAATACAAACACGGAAAAAAATGCAATGTCATTGAGGGGGAAAAAAAAGGTTATAATACAACAGTACAGATATGAAAAAGATGCAATGTCATTGAGCAGTAAAGATTCTTGAAGGCAGCAGCATTAACATGAGGAAAAATGCAATGTCATTGAACCATAAAGATTTATAATGCAACAATACAAATATGAGAAAATGCAATGTCATTTAGCAATAAAGTGTCTTTAAGGCAATCTAAACAGACCAACTATGAGATACTCTATTGTACCCTGTTCACTGGCCAGTCACTACTTACAGTCCTACTGCCGGCATGATGGGGCCCAAGGTTGGAGCTCATATGGATCCCAGCTATTTGTAATCCAGAAAGCATTTGAGGGGAATCCACAATCTTATAAAAGTATAAAAAATGATGGCCAAAAGCCTCTCACCATTCCATTAAGAATATCCCAGTGACCAGGTACCACAGTTCTTCAGATGAGAAAAAGGAAAATCACCACCAGAACTCAGGTAGTCATCTATGGCATCTCTGCACTAGGCCCAAGGGAACTCCTTTTCTTGCTGAATTATAAATACCATCATCCAGGATTTCAGCAAGAGACAGACACAAACTGCTACCTCACTTCTCTGTCTCAAAACACTAGAAGAAAAAAAAATCCAGTCATGCTGCAAGGCCCTTTTCCCTTCAGCTAGTCTTTCAGTCTTCCCTCCTTCAGCTAGTGTTCCAGTCTCTTCTCTTTCACTTTCAAAATTGTCTTTTATATTCCTGAAAACGAGCTCCACCTTGTAGTATAATAGAAAACTGCAGTCTATTACTTCTACAATGAAATACAGAGGGAGCTACATACAAATATATAGTAAGCACTTTCGTCTCTTATCGGAACTTCATCAATCCTTACAAGAGGAAGTCTGAAAAAGCTGCAAGACACCTTGCCACCCTCTTAATGCAATTTCAGCTTTCCTTATGTGAGCATTCATTTTTATTACAATGCATTTCCTCTCTAAATCAGATAGTAAATCTCAGAAAAGTTTAAAAACATCAGAAAATGTAAATTGTATAGCTATGTCAAACAGTACTTCTAGAGTAAAGGTGTAGTTTAAAGTTAAAAGCTGGGTAAAGCAGTCTAAAAAACTGTGATCCAAAAATGTTCATTTAAATTTCAGTGTTATTAGTTCAGGAATGTTAAATCATTGAAGGCACAAATGGGTTAAAACATAGAAGCACACTGTAATGAGTGAGGTAATGGGCATAAGACCAAAGGAAACACAAACTAGTAATGAGCGACCAGGCTGTTCCGCGGTCGGGGTAAACCACAGCTAATGCACAATACTCTCTTTCACCAAAAAGTCCACAGTTGTTACGTGCACCAATAAATCCACACTGAAGAAGATTTTTTCAAGATTCCACACCAATGATGGTATTTATTCTTTAAAAACAGGCACGAAAAAACACAATCTACAGTGCAACAGTTTGCAGTTCAACAATTTACCCGGGTTTCGTCCGCCAAGACGAACTTCATCAGAATGAATAAACTAATTACTCCTTCCCTTAAATACACAGGTCCATCCAGTTATTCAATTAAGTCATTGTTAAACATGCTACTTGAATCAATTTGATTAAAATATATAAAAATGTAAGTAAACATAATAAATATAAAACACATATAATACTTATAAAACTCACTTGTATATTTATATAATTAAATGAAAAAATTACATGAAAGATTTACAAAAATATGGAATAATAGGATCAATTTATTACTAATGTTATATTATAATGTATAATGTCTATAAATGTTTTTCTTCAATATACATGTATATATATGTAACACACTACCCTTGTTATATGAATACTATTGAATATTAAATATATGTACATATCTTATAAAATGACTTATACCACTGTGTTTGTCACTCTTTTGGGATTCCATAAATGCCTATACATTTCCTGATCTGATGTGTTGTAATGCACATGAAAACAATATATATATATTAAATTTATTTTTATTTCACCTCCCTAGTTACTGATTTTAACATTGATGTTTGTTGAGCTATGTTATGACCTACCCTTAATATAATTCTTCATAAGAATAGGTTTAATAGTACAGTATTCATTCAACCCCGGCCAATTGTGGGCATTCAATAGAATCTGCCATCTTAATTCCTGTACATCCAAATCATATTTTGTATATCTTCCCTGTGCATCATTGGGTATATGATCAATGACACAAAATTTAAACCTATGGTTTGCATGTAATTGAATATGTCTTACTAGGGCGTTCGTGGTTTTCATATGCTGGATGTCCAAAAGATGTTCTTTAATTCTACTCTTAAATTTTCTACTGGTTTTACCTATATAAAATGCTTTGCAATGTTGACAAAGTGCAACATATATAACATTTAAAGTATGACAATTATAATGCCCTTTAATTTTAATATTATACAGGTTTACCTTAAGTTTATCCTTTGTGTCATTGATATACTTACATGTTGTACATCTGCCACATTTAAAATTGCCTATGGGTCTATTAGTTTTATATCTCTGTACTTCCATATTGTTCTCAAAGTATTCTTTGAAAGATGTATCCTTTTTGTATACAAACTTGATAGATCCTTGAAATATTTGTGCCATAATGTTATCATTAATAAATAAATCCCAATTTCTTTTAACGATACTCTTTATAGTTTGAGAAGAGTCATCATATACAGAGATGTATAGGGGTATCTGATCTTTGTTTTCGTTATTCATTTTACTTGTTTCTTTGTTGTAGCCATAACATAGTATGGCTTGGTATACTCCTACATGTCTCTTATTTTTAACTTCCTGTTTGATTGTTTCACATAAAGTTTTTGGATAACCCTTATTTAAAAACATATTTTCCATAAATTCCAGTTCTTCGATAAAGTCCCCTTCTTCACTAATCATTCTGGCCGCCCTGACCATCTGACCCTTTACTACTCCCTTTTTCTGGTGGTCAGGGTGCCAACTGTCATAGTGGAGGTAAGAATTTGAAAAAGTCGATTTTCTATGAATATGTGATTTAAGCTGTCCTCTATTCTTATCATATGTTAACTGCACATCCAAATATGATATATTTTCATAACCAATATGGTGTGTGAATTTCAAAAATCGAACATTATGATTTATATATTCAAGAAAAGTTTTTAATGCCTTTTCATCATTATCCCATACTATAAAAATCTGGAATATATTTTAATGTGTTGTTGAAATGGGCTATTGAAAATATAATTATACTCCCAATATGTCATTATTAAATTTGCATACATGGGGGCACATGCTGCCCCCATGGCAACTCCATCAGTTTGTTTGTAATAATTCCCTTCATAGTATAAAAAATTATTATTAAGTACAATATCCATAAGGCCAGTCAAAGTATTGATTTTTGTCTGATCAAATACTTTAGATTCAAAAAGCTGTTCTTCTAGCCAGATCAATCCTATATCGTGTGGTATTGATGTAAAAAGATTACATACATCTATCGTTACCAGTATATCTCCATCATTCATCTTAAATTGGTTCATCATGTTAAGGAAGTCCCAAGAGTCCCTGGTTATATATGGAAATCTGGCCATACTTTGTTTAAAATGATGGTCCAGATATTGACTAATGAAACATGTTTTGTTTCTCTTTCCGTCCACTATTGGTCTAAATTGTAAGTTATTGAGACCTTTGTGAATCTTTGGTATGCCAAATATTCCACTAATAACCGGGAAATCATTTTTCAAATATTCATATTCATCTTCCATTATTTCACCTTGCATTAACATATCTTCCAATAAATTATCAATTCTTTTATGGGCAATGTTAATTTCATTTAAGCTTATTTCAGAATAAGATTTACTCAGTAACATAGTAGTCATGTAGGAAATGTAATCCCCTTTATCAGTTATAACAACACCGCTGCCTTTATCCGGCCTCATTATCCTGATGTCTTTAATGTTTAATATATATTTCAATATATCTTCCTCATTTTCAGTCATATTACTATGTATAGGTGTTTGATATTGTTTGAAAAATTCCCTAATGTCTAATTCAACCCGTTTTTCAAATGTAGCTATTTTATCATTCATAGATGGGTTGAAAACACTAGGTTTAGTCAAATCATGACATATATTGTTCCTATTGTCGTGTGTGTTACCATCAAAGAATATTTTTAAATTTAATTTTCTACTAAATAATTTTAAATCAATAATTGAACCAACTAATTTCCCTTTTCGGCAAGGTACAAAGTTGAATCCTCGCGAAAAAAGGTTGGCATGTTCACTATTCAATTCATGTTTAGAATAATTAAATATTTTATAATCTCCATAGGTGTTGGTTATTATGTTAGGATTACTTAAAAATTCTTTATCGATTGATTCAAAATTGTTAGTTGATATACATTGATTAACCTTATCCAGGTAATTATCCACATTTAAATCAATATGGAAATTAATGGGAGTATTATTTTCATAATTTTCCAAGATTTCATTAATTTCATAAGTTTTGTTATTAATATTCTCACCATTGCTAATTATAGCTTCTGCTATGTTAACCATTTGATCATTCATTTCATTGGTTAAATTGTGTGTCAAATCAGGGTAGTCATATATAGTTAAATTCAATAAAGTTTGATCTTCCTGATGTACTTTGGTTATTTCTTGCTGCATTTCACCTTGATTAATATTTATAAATGGTATTTCTTCAATTTCATTGTTAATAACTTGTTCATTCACATATACAACATAATTCTGTTCGTTTACATTATTGTTGACTTGCATATGATTTGTAGTGACATTATTTTCATTGCAACATACACCGTCTGTTTCTGTACATTTGTTACATACAAATCCATCCTGTGAGTACAGACCTGATGTAATATATTCATTCATATTATCACTTTCCATAAATGGTACGTTATCAAATTGATTAAAATTACTGTCATATTGCACTGTAGATTGTGTTTTTTCGTGCCTGTTTTTAAAGAATAAATACCATCATTGCTGTGGAATCTTGAAAAAATCTTCTTCAGCGTGGATTTATTGGTGCACGTAACAACTGTGGACTTTTTGATGAAAGAGAGTATTGTGCATTAGCTGTGGTTTACCCCGACCGCGGAACAGCCTGGTCGCTCATTACTAGGTAATGGGCATACTTTCTCATGATTCACAGTATGATTCAGCTTCTAATATCAGTATGGCTGCTGAGTTGAATAACATGCAAATTGTAACAAATTCTAGTTTACAGTCTTCAGAAATCTGTGTAAATGCTACAGCACATGTAATTCAAAATACAGAGTTAAGTCACAGTATTACAAATACAGATGTAAAACAGTCAGTGTACATAGCATAACAATTTCCAGGCGTATGCAAACAGAATACTATATTTATGTCTAACAAACTACATTTAAGTAAAACCTAATCATACAAATCATCCTAAGACCCTTAAACAAGGGTATATTTTTATAGTTACTTTAAAATATGAAATATAAAATGAAGACACAGACATGACCTTAAATTTCCAGGCCTATGCAAAGAGAATACTATATTTATGTCTAACAAACTACATTTAAGTGAAACCCAATCTTACAGTAAGGAGCATATTGCACAGAAATAAATGGAATTTGTTGGAAAATTACACGCAGAATAATGCGAAGGAGGACGAGTGAGGTTTCTGGAAAGGCAGAAATTGATTTGTGTAATGCTGGATTGAAAGACAGTTCTTATAAAGAAAGAAAACATGTAGATCTGGATTCATGAATGCCTACATTAAGTGTACACTGTTCTGATTAAATAGACACACAAGCATAACTCCCACCTTCTTCCTCCTAATTTTAGTTTTCCTACTGATTTTCTTGCAGTCTTAAATATTATGAGGGATGCATAAAGGTTACCACAAAGTATAGACTACATGTACACTTAGTATAATTTTTTTGCGTGAATAGACAGCTCAATAAATGTAATAGGGATGTTCTTGAATATAGATTGTGTACACTTAGTGTAAACTTAGTGTAGGCATTTGGGAATCTGGCCCATAATATATAATGTGTGTAAATGGAAAACAATGTTAATATGGTTTGTTTTCGTTTTCATTAATGTATGTGTGCCTTTCCCTGAAGTGATACTTTAATAAGTGTTTAAAATAATAATAGGTATATTTAATATCAACATACTTGGACCTCAAAAACAATATTAATACATTTTAGCTGATCAAATACTGGTACAACTCAACAGACCTATGAATTTTTAAACAAGGAACAATATGCTTCTTGGCCTAATAATACATATACTCATTTACGTTACCTCTTTTACTCTCTGCCCCAACCTTTCAGTGACCATTCAGCCATCTTGCTCTCAGTATCAGTCTTTGACCATAAACAATCTCCCTCAAAAATATCCATTAGAGCAAAAGCACATCATACTGTCTCAAAACTAAAAGCCTATCTGGAAGACAGTGGTTGGATGCCTATTACTCAGTGTTCTGACCCTGAAAAGCTAGAAAAAATTCATACAGATATCCACAACTACTTACAAAAACACCTGCTTTACCATTATAACAGGACATGTAAAACCTACCACCAACAAATGCCTTATCACTGAATTTAAATCTCAACTTAAACCCAGGGACCAAGACTGGCTACACTAGAAAATAACTAAGAATTTTTAAAAATTTACAAATTTTTCTTAATGCACAAATTTCACCAAAGAGGCCATGTAAAGTTATAAATCCAGTTTCACTAAACAAGAGCAAATCCTACTTCTAGGAAAGTCTATGCACCTCTGGAGGCAAAGTAACCACAGAGAAATTCTAGACAGCAATTAGAAAACATCAACACTCTTCATCTACCTGTGACTATCTTAAACCAAATTACTTCCTTAGAGTAACTTGCAAAACATCTTCAGCCACCTTTGTGCCTCACTTTATTTTGGGACAAAAATGAGAAAGGAAATAGAAAATCTGTTTGAAAACAAAATCCTTATTTACACTTCTGCAAGCTCTGATCGGCTTCAAGTTGCAAAGGGAATGCGTTCTAACAACTCTTCATCATATCTGCAACAGCTCACCTTTACTATATGGAAACAAGCAATAATAAATCCACTACCCCAAACTCAAAAACACAGCCTTCCCTCAGACTTTAGACCCTGTCCATTTTGCCAGCATTTGCTGAAATCTATGAATAAAAGTTATCTGCTTACCACGGCCTTCCTTCATCTTCTGTTCAGACATTATTGTAGTTTAGGGCATGGAGGAACACCATCACAACATTCTGGATCCCGACTGAGCAAATTGTACGGCAACTGAATTTACTGAACTGAATGAGGCCTTCAAACACATTCCCTACTATCTAATGCTCTATACTGGTAGTTAGCATTAGAGAAATACTTCTCTCTCTCTGGTTTAAGGAATACCTTTCAAAATGTTATTTTCAGTCAAAACAGTGTCCTACATAACTGCACCCACATCAGAAAGGGATAAAGCCCTGACTATGACCTAGGTGCATGTTGTCCCTAAAGTAACATAGGTGCCCACGTCTGCACCCAAGGGGAGGGGTCACAGCCATTCATAAAAAAAATAGCTCTCATTGCCAGGATGCCAGCAAGAGAACCAAACTTCATGATGTCTGCCTGGATGATGGACTCTCTGGACAGATCTCTCACCCTGGAGGATCTACAAGGGAATTCTTTATACCCCTAGGGACTGAATGGGCTGAAGTCTGATTGGGGATGGTTTGATGGTCAGCAGGCAAAGGAGGAAAAAGTACCTAGAAAAAACAGGGTCCTCCATATCAGATTTGGTCTCCCTTAGTTAAGGTGTCCCTCATTGTTTCTTCTTCTTAGCTCTTTTATTGCTTAATAACCACTATATACTGACCTCCCCAAACTCCCAGTAATTACCTATGTATATGATATAGTTATTTGGAGGTTCAAACCTCTGCCCACTATTATTAAAAAAAATGTACAATAACTAAATCTCTTAACCTCCTGTCTAGGGAAAAAAAAACTCTAACAGAACCAAAGCAACAATATTCTGGTCACAACCAAAACCACCTTTGTATCACACAGCAAGCAACTTTTAGTAAAAATCTAAATCCAGTAGAAAACAACAATACCATCAAATGTAGAGAAGAAAAAAGGTAAAACAAAATAACAAAATTTGCTTTTCTGGGCCACAAAAATATCCCACTTTCTTACACCAAAAGGCAAAGCAGCTGGGTCTATATTAGCAAATTGAAACATCACTTACCCGAACACCTAATGATCGACACATAATCATCAAACTACAAAAACTACGAATGGCCACATAAGTGAATTTTTTCCCAAGGGAAAAAATTGCTTGGCCAACCAAAAGCTAGGGTGGGTGGCCTAATGGTTAAGGTGTTTGCCTTACAAACACAAAGTGCATGGTTTGAGTCTCACAAGGGATAATTGGCTAGGCTTAAAATGGCTTGCAAGGGCAGTTAGCTTAGTACTAATCTATGAACCTATGAACACACTGTCAAACCCTAGGAAAGTGGGGGGCTTTGTCCCCCACACCCCCTAACTAAATATACCAACTCCAAGATCATTCTACAGTGGAGAAAAGGGCAAGCTCCTGACTACAGCCAAGCAATTTTTTCCCCTGGGAAAAAATTCTCTTATGTGACCATTTATAGTTTTTGTAGTTTGATGATTATGTGTCGATCATTAGGTGTTTGGGTAAGTGATGTTTTGATTTGCTAATATAGACCCAAGCAGCTACTGTTACTACTATTAACACAGTGTGAATATATCCTCCCCTGTTAGCAGCATCCTGCAAGAAAACTATACATCCCTGCAAATCACATCTGATAGGATATCCTAGTCAATAACATTAGCCTCCACCTCCATTATTCCATACTATCAAAAGCAAAATGGATCCCTGTCTAGCAAAGACTCTGAGGTCTTTACTCCACAAGCTGTTCAATCTAGATTCCTTTGTATTTTTGGCAGGCAGGATCTCCATTATTCATGTTCATTACATCCTCAGCTAATTTCTCTCATGCGTTCCACCTCTGTGTAAACCCATCAACAAACTCTACTTTAGCAACCATTGTAGATTTTCAGTTCTTACCCAGAAACTTGGAATGATTACCCTACACAATCAGAAAAACTGACTCATGCTCTAGATTGTAGTTTTCCATAAAATACCATGTATTCAATTCAGTTAAATGCAAATGTTTTCAAAAATCACTCAGCATGACAAACTCTGAATTAATCTCCTTATTTCCAATCAACTTATTGTCTTCATCACTTAAAGAACTGTTGAAAATTATATCACTCCCAGCCAACATTCCATCCTGGTCCAGCCCCTCTGTAACCTTGTTTTTCATCTGTAAAATTCATAACCCCCCCCCCCTTAACTCAATCCTCCTTTTCCTTATATGTCTTGCCATGTTCTTACTTAACCCAGCCCCCAAATCACCCTATATCATTACAAAATAAGACACAGTAAATATTATATATCAGCAGTGAAAATGAAAATGCTGTGACTGTAAATGAAAACTTGTATTGTGCATACATTTCCTGAATGACCACACACTGTTACTAGTTCAACATATTTTCTTAATGCTGTATTTTGTTATCTTTATTTCACTTTAACTTGTCATACTTTCTTGAAATTTACACAGATTTGTGCCAGTTTTTAAAGTATCAAAATGAAATCAAATTTAGTCCAGTTTTGGTTAAATGTGGTATAGCACAGCATTTTCTAGGGAGCAGAATTTGTGGAAGGTTGTAAGTGAAGTGAATTCCTAATTGCTGATGTGTTAATATAGATCTATATCTGGTTCAGTCAACATCCTTTCTGATGTAAGTGATGCTGTGACAAACGTAATGAGGAAAACTGCTGTGCAGAGAGGCTGTGGAATCAAGGTACAGGGAGAAAGCAGCAATATTTAGAGCTTCCATTTCTTTGAATGTGGTGGTGGTATAGTTGGGTTAAAGGGGTGGAAGAGATTTCAGTTTTGGTAGCAATGTCTTTCTAAAAGCTTATTTCGTGAAGGAAAGCAAACTTACTAATACATTTACATTTGTACATGTTGGAAGAAAAATATTTTATGCTTGATAATCAGACCCATGACTGATTATCACCAGAGGAAGGAGAGAGAAGATCAGCTATTGCTAAGTAACAGTCTAAACAAGTCTGTGATCAGCACTCTAAAGCCCTGAGTAATCTTTTTCCTTATTTTTGAATCAGTTTGTTTTATTTAGCTGCACCGTTTTAATGCTGCTTGTTGTAGTGGCATGCAGCACCTTTGTACTGTAGAAAACATTGTATTAGTAAAATTGATTGGACACTCTAAATTGGCCGTAGGTGTGAGTGCGTGCATGTGTGTACCTTCTGTGGAATGTTGGGCGCTGGGCTAGCAACTTGACACCGTAAAACTCCACTGCCAATTATGAGTGGACAGGTGATCTGGTGTGGCGACCCCTAACTGGGAAAAGTCGAAAGAAGTCAGTACTACAGTTTATGACTGTTAACTCCTGGACAGAGTCAGAAAATGGCCCACTAGAATCAGTGCTTTTCCCCAATCAATAAATTCATTAAAATAAAAACTTTTGTCATAAACTCCAAGCCAGTGTGCTTCTGGAATAGTTACTTATCCAAGAAAGTGAAAACACTAGTGATGGGGCTGCAATCAGAGTTTAAAAGAGGAGAAACTAATAGAAGCAGTAGATGGTAGCAGAGAGCTACTTTGTGTTGACTGGTAGGGTTTTGTGCCTTAAGATGTATGCTATACTGATGAGCCCAAAGAAGGGGAGAATGTATGTATAATTAGTAGAGTGCGGCTTATTGACCTAAGTTAATTATTAAATAAGTTTATGCCACTGTGCATTCAGCAGCCACTATGATGAAACATTTTATTTAGTTATTAAGTGCTTATTTTGGGGGTAGGTATTTTCATTTTTACCCAAAGGACATGTTAAAGGGAAATTTGTAAATGTCTGTGTACCACTATTTCTCAGTTTTATTAGAATTTCTCTATCTGGTTGCATATTCACACGCTAGAGGACCTTTTTTATTTTTTTGAACTTATTTGCTACTACAGTTCTTAGCAAGCTGACAATTTCTATGGCATAAAATGATGAATCCTTGACTATGACCCAGATGAACAGGGTTCAATTAGTTACCTTCACCAATCAGCAGAAGACCAAGGAGAATAGGGTGAGTAACCAGTGCTATATTAGTTCACCCATGCATGGGAGAGGGTAGAGTCCAAGTCTTTTGTAACACTAACACCCACTGAGAGGAAAGAGAGGAGTATGCAACAATGGTGACATGAGGATGGCTTTGCCAATCTTCAGTATTTGCAGTTGCCATCCCAGGGGTATATAAGCGGTGTACATGAGACTGCAGAGGTGGAAAGCACAGAAGGCCATTGCACAAATGAGTGTGCATGTCAGCTGTCAGCAGTTTTATGTTTATTCATATACATATTTATATTTATGTAGTCTGAACTCTATAATTTTAGTCCCACTAGGCTATTAGCCTCATGTCAGGTGAGACCCAAGGTAATATTTATACTACTACTACTAGGGGAAATTTGGACAGGGCATCAGGAGCTTTACCTTCTCTTTTAGATAGGTGCTGTGGGATCTTTTACATTCACCTGAGCTATGACCAACTCAAGCAGACAGGACCTTGGCTTAGTGTCTCATCCAAAGGATAACACACTCAAGAGTACAGCACCCTCTTATGTTGCACTGCAGATGTTTGGCTTGTAACATTCTAATACAGAGGTGGCAGGATTTAGAGTTACTATCTACAATGTGTAATGCCATAGCATGCATGACGACTCATGTACCATAATGGCAGGTGCTTAGTGCACAACATGTTGTTATGTGAACTTGATGAACATGAAAGACATATGCTGACTGGGAAAACTTACAGATTTAATGGGGACCAAAATACTTATAAGAATGGCATCAGTGTTATTGGCAAAATGATAGACCACATATGCGTCACATCACAAGAGGGGATACTATCTCATGGATGGAGTATAGTGTGCCAGCCAATCAGTTTAAGTGACACTGATTCAACTGATTCTGAAAATGCCTGTAGAAACATAGTTCAAATGGAAGCATAAGTGGAGGCAGTTGCAAATACGAATGACATAATACAATCATAGAAAACATGACATGACTGAGTTATTCAAGAAAAAAGAGAAGAGTTACTTCTTTGAATGTGAGATGTAAAATATTATTAATCTATCTATGTAGTAACTGCAAGTTCGTTTGAAATTGTTTCACTGTGTGAGTTTTCCCACACTCTACTCTAAATACTAAATGGTTATACTCTACTCTGGACTGCGCAGTGGTGCAGCAGTAATGTTGTCGCCTCACAGCAAGTGGTTCTCCGGTTCGATTCTTGGCTGGAGTGCCTTCTGGGCAGAGTCTGCATGTCTTGCCTGCATTCATGTGGGTTTTCACTGAGTGCTCTGGTTACCTCCCATGTTATAAAGACATGCGTCTGGAGTGTTTCTCCTCGGGCCTCTGCTGAAAATTGGCTTTATTCCAAGTCAGACTTTCCCGGTTAACAGATGTTAAATAAAAGTAAATACATATATATTTTTAAGGTAAATGGTTCTGTGGAATGCTTAATTTAAACATTATTTATTAACACTCTGACAGGCTGGAATATATTAAAAATGACTGTCCACTTTTGTCTCTGCTTATTTTGTAGCAGTAGGTATATTTGAAAAGGCCATATTACAGAAAATAAATAAGCAACATTAAGGCTCTGTATTTTGTGACTTGTATGGAGAACATATAAAGCCAGGAATATTGTATTCCATGCAGAAGATTTAAATGTTTATATAGTTAAGATTTTTACTTTAGGTGTTCATAATTTGTCCATAACAAATTATATTTTGAACTGTTTTAGAAAAATAACAGGAAATCAATGCAAGTATCCTAATATTGTAAAACTTGTCATGATATGTCAGCATATAAAGTTCTTTCTTTAAATGTAAATGGGCTAAATAATAACATGAAGAGAGATAGTGTTAACAAATATCTTTCTTTGCATAAAGTGGACATCATTTTTCTTCAAGAAACACACTTAATATTGCAAGATTTAAATAGATTATTGCTAAAAGACTATGTAATGTTGGTTATTTCGCAATATAAATGGAAAAAAAGAGGGGTTTTAACTCTATGGAGGAAAAGCCTATGATTACCAAAGATCATAGATTCTTATACAGATAAAGATGGTATGTTCACTATAGTTACAGTAATTAAGTTTGGGAAAAAGCTTTATACTCTAATTAACTCATACTGGTTACCTGGAATTGGCACAAAAACTGTAAAACAACATCTTGACACTGTCACCCTATATTTTCTGGGAGAGATAATTGTAGCAGGATGTTTTAATTGTATTTTATCTCCTACTGACACCACAAATACCAAACCTTTTAAAAATCTCTCCTGTAACTAGACATTTAAATAATTATATAATTTCAAGGAACTTAAAAGATACTTATGATATAACATACCTTCTTCACTAAAATTCTCTCATTATTTGTATAGGTTTGGTACACAGACTAATATTGATACAGTAGTAGTTACCAGCTCATTGTTATCAGACATAGAAGATGTAATGATTATCCCCGGGATTCATGAACCGAAAGTGCATGTGAACGTGGATGAAAATGCGCTCGAAACCCGGTAAACGGCTGTGAGCGGCACGCACCACAGCTGAAACAGGAAGGATATGGGAAGACAATAAGGAAATGCTGCTGCATGGTAATTGGATTACAAATTAGTAATTAACACCTAGGAACTCACAGTGGGCCATTGACAACAGCTAACAAGGCTGCTAGCAGCTACCTGCAGAACAGGAAAGTGGAGGTGCCGTACAGCAAAGAAAAGAGAACTGTCACAGCAGAGCAAAGCAAACTGGCAGTAGATCAGCTGCATAACACATTTCCAAACACAATCCTGGGTTGTAAAAGTACAAAACAAGAAAGTAGGTAGCTGGATGCATGCCTGACAATGGGAGGGGAATCGGGTTGAAAAGTGAAGTAAAGGGCAATAGATGAATCACGGCAGCCAAGCGTAAGTCAACATCAAAGGCCCCACAATAGCAGTACCTGCTGTAAAACCAATAATTAAGATACCCTGCAGCTGGAATTGCACATACACACCCAATTACACCAGCATCATCCATTGCACAACACGATAAGGTGTGAAAACCCCAGACACACACTTGTGTATTCCCAGACACTCTGCACAATTGGTGTATATAGACAGGGAATTTTTAATATGTACATGTTAGGAGCTGCCATAGCTTTGATTCACCAGCATGTGTTGGAGACTGACGATGGTGTGGAGGATGATGCTGACAACCATCTCAGGCACTGGAGGAGGAGAACAGTGTTCAGATCCAGGGTAACCTACCAGGGGCTACATAATCTGGAGATAGTAGAGTGTTGCAGGGTGAACAGGGATGCCATACAGCAACTTGTTGAGCTGTGCCGGCCACACCTCAGAGCCAGAAGTAACAGAGGGGAACCCATCCCAGTGGACACGAAGGTATGTGTAAGCTTGAGATTACTAGCCACAGGTACCTTCCAAAGCCAACTGGGGATATCATGGGGATCTCACAGGCAACAGCATCCAGGGTACTCCACCAGTTCCTGAATGCCATGTTACCACATGCCAATGAGCACATATACTTCCCCCAAATGCAGGACAAGTTGGCCAGCAATATGCATCTCTTCCCCCATGTGGCAGACTACCCGGAGGTGCTGGGTGCAATAGACTGCACGCACATACACATCAAGACACCACCCGGTGAGCAGGGTATGCACTACATAAACCGCAAGGGATACCCCTCCATCAACTGCCAGGTCGTGTGCAATGACCAGGGCATTATCATGGATGTGTGTGCTGGCAGCCCTGGAAGCTATCACAACTCCCACATCTGGCATGCCTCACAGGTATTTGCCAGGGGGGACATCCCATATGTCCACCTGGTGGGGGACGCTGGCTATGCACTGGAACCATGGATGATGACTCCCATCAGAAATGCACACACAGCCATGCAAGAATGCCATAATGAGGCACACGCAGAAACCAGAATCATCACAGAGCGCGTGTTTGGGATGCTGAAATCACGGTTCGATTGCTTGGACATATCTGGTGGAGCCTTGCAGTACTCTCCAGGCATGTGTGCCCACATCTTCATAGTATGTGCCATGCTACATAATATGATCCTGCGGAAACAGCTGCAGCCGGGACAGAATGGTGAAGGCCCTCACAGCCCACCACCATTGCCAAGGGCCCCACAGGCACAGAGGGACTCAGAACATGAACACCCTGTGCCAGCCCCAGTAGGCAGATGGAGGCGTGCCCAGTATGCCCATGCCTTGGCAAAGAGGGAACGTATAGCACACACACTGACAGTGTAGGCACTTATGGACCGACACCCTTCTCCACCTGCACACACAGCAAACAGGGATGGCACACACACAACCACCTGTAAATTGTCATGTATAGGTGGTCTACTGTGTGCATCCTACATAGGTAGCCCTCAACTATTGTACACACAACTGCCATTGGCACAAGGTAAGTCAATACATGAACAGTAAATTAAGCTATCATCATGTGTCCATACTGTATATATAGGTTCATAAATACATAGGTAGGTACATGCCTAACTGCCCGAGGCCACTCATAAGCATAGCCAAAGGGTGTCTGCTGTCACCACCCCATGGATTAACTAACTGTCCCTCTGTGGAGCAGAGCCAGTTGCGGGATCCCTGGGGTGTATCCACTGTTCCCCACCCACTCTGCAAGGATTCCCTGGAGTGTTAGTGAAGGGTTTTGTATAATGTAATCAGGGATGTTGTTCCAAATAATGGGGAGTATCCATGACAGGAATCTTCTCAGATGATTTACATGTTACATAGTATACCTTAACCAGAGCTTGCATATATAGGTAGAATTCCACAGAATAATAAACATGTGGAACACACAACCGCTGAAATGTGCGTTAATCACCCTTGCACTACCAGTGCCTGCTCTGAGAGGTAAAATTACCACTGCCAGGATTAGAACACTCAGCCATGTACACAATCTTCACAATAACATACCACTAAGCTACCTGAGATGTACCAATGGCAGTTGTGTATACTGACAGGATAAAACACAAAAGGTAGGAATGTGTGGAAATAGGACAAACGGGCATGTACCCAATGAAAGGTGTATGCTATATATATAATATATATATATATATATATATATATATATATATATATATATATATATATATATATACACATCAACATATATATATATATATATAGAGAGAGAGAGAGAGAGAGGGAGAGAGAGAGATATATGTCGATATATGGGGATATACATATATATGTAGATATATAGCTAGGCTAACAACATCAATATAACCATGGAGGTACATATAAATGGGATACCTACCACATACCGACTGCTTGACATACCAACGCGCGTAATCATAAGGCTTAAAGTCCGAAAGAACACAGTACCAAAAATCCAGAAGCACGAGGTTTAAAATCCCGATGTTAAGGGACATTTAGTCAATGCTTCTGGTGTTGTGGTTCAGGTAGGTTACTGTGTGTGTGTTTCTGAGGGCTGTAGTGTGTGTAAGTGTGTGTTCTGAGTGTGGTGTGTGTTCCTGGGGGACTGTAATGTGTGGCTGTGGGTTTGCTTTGTGCATCTGTTTGTGCGATCTAGGAGGTAGAATATTAAAGTAGAGGGGTGTGGGGGGTGCAGACACCCACATGGGGGGGTGTAGGGGGGCTTGCCCACCTGCTCATATGTAGTGTAGGATGGTGTGTATGGATGTGGTGGGTAGCGGTGTGTCTGTGTGTGCGTGTGTGTTCCATGTTTGTGTTACTTTCACGAGTTACTGTCGCTGTCGGTAATGTGGGGTATGGGAGGCTGGGCCCGGTACTGTAGGCGTCGGAACTGTGTGGTTTTGGGATTCCATAGGTATCCCGTATACAGAGGTTGAAGCATTCATATATGAATATAACATGGACCCTAGCAATCACACATTCTGTCACGACCAACCTTTATGAACAAAGGATATGGAGAGTATATGTCTATACACTATTACAAATATGTGCTATGGACATGAGCCAATGATAGGGTTACCACCTGTCCCACTTTGCGAGGGACAGTCCCTCTTTGGGCGGTTGTGTCCTGACCAAATATATTAAACGTGGCAAATGTCCTGAGATTATAGGACATAATTATGTATCATATGTAATGTAATAGTTGCATACAATAGTTCTTTCTGTATCTAAAATACCTTCATGTTACAAGAAACAGGATAAGCAGCTAAACTGCTACAAGAATAAGCTTATATTTAGGCAAGAAAGGAAAGTTCTATCCCTTGTACTGACCATGCTTTTGTGTCGGCCGGTAAAATCTGATGTATGTTCCAAAAATGTCCCACTATGGCCATATGAAAAGGTGGCAACCCTAGCCAAAGAGGGTCAGTCACCAACACAACTCCAATGACTGCAAATACCTATGACAGAAGTACACAGCTTTCATGTAGCAACACTTTATTAAAGACTAACATCACCTGCATGCTGTACAGGAACCACTTAACAGTGCCTTAATGAATCAGCCTGCAATTACCATAGTATTAGTCCACTAAAGGATAGGTGTTCAAATAGGGAAGGAACCCTCATGCACATATTGATTATGTATAAAAGCAGTTCCTACACACCTGCATCTGCTATATACACCCACCAACATCACCCCCACACCCAAACAAATTACAGTACAAACTATAATAACATCACAAATCATTCACTCACTGTACGACATCTGCAGAAGCCTTAACATACCTTGTCAGAGACACACTAACATGGCCCTATGTGAAATAGTTGCTGTTATACAATGGAACAGCTGCTGATGTTACAGTGTTTGTTTGCACTAATCCCATTTCAGAGGGTTGTGTGTACACCGGGAAGTGTTACCAATTACTGATTAACAGCATAGTATGATACACATGTACACCAAATCAAGGATGGCTGGTGAGCACACTGTAAACCACATAACAGTTCATGCATAGCCATACAGCCTTGAGCTGCCCAAACATCCTTGCCAGACTGAACCATCTGCAGAAGTATCAGGTACAAACAAACCCTGCATAAGTAGCAATGTTCTGAAATATAACAGCTGTACTCACATGTAGAACAACATCGTCTAGCCATTACACACAATCCACGGGAGTCATGAAGCTAATATATCTCTGCCTGTCTCCATATAGCTGTTGAAATACATCACAAACAACACACCCAGGCCATATTCCTCTAAAGTAAGGCAAACGGACAACGCCCAAGTGGAGTACTCAATTATATATGCTGGAGGGACAGATTCATTTCCCAGAGGCTCCCCTCACTCTGGAATAGAATCCAATTCATGTTAGACATAGCCCCTCGCTGACCCTCTTCAAGCGAAATCTGGACGCGTGGATGGGAAATCGCAAATTCACCCCTGGGATCTCTTCTGTGTCCCTGCTAGACAGAGGCACAGTAAACTAATCTTAAAAGTGTACCTTCTGTGACCTACTTTACAGAGGCACAGTAGACTAATCTAATAGGGAGGCGGAAGCCAAATACACTCTGGCTATAAATGCCCTAGGGCAGATAGTCTAGTATCTACCTATGAACCTATACACCACTGTTGCCATGGTATTGGCTAATGGAGTAGCTGCACAGCTGATGTGCATCTAATTAACTACTTTGGAACACCAATTGGTGGTCAGGATAGTACGTTACTGATATTTAACTAGAAAAGGATGGCTTATCACACATTCAAACCATCCGTATATACCATCAGAATGTTACAAAGACGATTGAAACACAAACTGAAAAGGATTGAAGTAACACTCAACGACACCTCGGGTTACTAATAAGGTATGTAGAACACTCAGTATGTTTGTACCTGTTCTGTAATATTTAAAGTGTACGCAATCCATACAGTGGAAACAGTTATCTTATAGTGATGTATTGCTGAGCATAGTAACGCTTGTAGTATTTATGTGTGTACTGCTGTAGGTCACAAGGCAAACACCGCATACACCACAAGGGATGCTATATAAGGGCTTTGAACAAAAATATTCCTCACCAGCCGCTGTCAGTGGCAGGGCTGGTCCAACAAGTATGTGCTATAACAGGGGATAGTATATGTTGACATATTGTAACAGTAGGCACATGTATGGGTGTATTACTGAGAATGACATGTTGAAGGTTGGCCCACTGTGCAATTATGATTTGCATTGTGGGATATTGTGCCAATAACTGTGTAATATACAGTATGGTAGGCAGATATGTATTACAAGCTACACAGCATTACTGTTATGTTAGGCAAACATTAGTTATGTCTATTGGCATTTACAATACACAATAACAGGATACATATGACTTGTAGTCACCCGAAAGTTTATCAGCATGATACCAAAGTAAAATGGAAGAGCTAGTTAACTATCCATGCATATAAGACATGTAATACATGCAAAGGTAGGTACTAGGCTGCCTTACCAAGGGTATTTATAAGCCTAGCTAGAGTGTGTTGGCTTTTGCCACCCCCATAGGTTAGTTTCCTGTGCTTCTGAATGGCAGAGCCATTGGTTCCCTGTGCCTCTGTCCAGCAGAGCCACTGCAGTGATCCCCGGGGTACATGTCAGTCTCCCATCCACTCGTCAAGGTTTCCCTTGAAGAGTGCTAGTGAGTGGCCCTGCCTGATGTACATTGGAATCATGTTCCAAAGCATGGGGAGTCTCCGGGTCAGGAATCTATCCGTCCAGCACGTTCTAGTCATTGTTGTGGTTAGGTGTATATCCCTAGAGCATGTGGCTCTCAGGGGCCTCTGTTTAGGTGGAGCATATCCAGCAATACTGGGTTGGACATGGGCCTTGTATGTCAAGCAGAGAACACCTGTGAGTATGCGGTATGCAACCTAGTACAGCTGGAGTTTCTTAGGTTGGGCTGCATAGGTCATCTGTTTGAGGTCAGTAATCCTCTTGGTGTGGTACTGTAGTGGTCTTCCAAGCTGTTGCAGTTGTCTTGTAAGGTACATCCCAAATGGGGTGTTGTATCCTTTAACGGGTCTAATAAGTCATGAGTAGAGAGGCACAATGGCCTCCTTTTTTCTGGATGCGAACCCATTAGAGATTAGGGGGACCACGTAGAAGGATATTCTAACCACCTTGTCATTATGGGTATCAAAGGAGAGATTGCTATCTACTGGGGTTCCCAGATCCCTTATTACCTTTTCTGTATATAGGGGACTAGCACCTATGTGGTAGTCCATGGGTAATTAGTTATATCCAAAGGGGATGACTATGCACTTTTTGGCATTCAGCTTGAGGCCATGATATTGACACCAGGTATCCATCTCAGTGCGACCCTTCCGGAGGGTGTCTGTAACAGCTGGAGAAACAATTATGTCCCCTAGTTTGCAGTCGTCTGCAAACCTTTTCAACCAAAGCCCTCCTGTGCTTGCCTGTACATCAGAGAATTATATACCAAACATGAGGGGTCCTAGGACTGAGCCCTGGGGGATGCCACTTGTAACTAGTATACAGTCGGACCTAGGGTATGCAACTCCCACTGTGTGGGTTCTGTCCGTGAGCCACTTTGCAAACCATCACATGACATAGGGGTTAATGTTCAGGCAGATGGGTATGTCGATAATACCAGAATGAGGAATGGTGTTGAAAGCCTTTGAGAGATCTAGGTAGGCTGTGTGGACCTCCTTACCCTCATCTCATGCCTTGGTAACTGTCCCTAAGAAGTCCACCAGGTTTAGGAGGTATGGTCTGCCCTTAACAAAGCCAAACTGGGAGGGGTCAAAGGTTGGAGGTACCCAATGTCTCTGTGACTGAGATCCATGATGATGTGCTCCATAGCCTTGCAGACCAGGCTAGTCAGGCCTATAGGGCAATAGGTCCCGTGGTCCATTGTGGCGCCACCTTTGTGGAGTGGGCTAACTGTTACTGTGCACCATTCAGGGGGCACAAAGCCCGATGCGAGGCTATTATTGAACATGGTGCGTAGGTGGGGACCCAGTACATTCTGAAGTTCATGTAAAACTCAGCCTGGGATGTTGTCCAGCCCCATGGATGCTGTGATATTTGCTTTAGAGTGTGCAGCATGTACCTGCATAGTTGTGAGTACAGGGACTCTGCACTCTCCCTGTATAGATATGGGCCCTTTAGGGAGTGAGAGGGGGGAAAGGTAGCACTGAACCTATCTGCCAGGATGTTGGCAATATCAGTTGGTTCTGTAATGTTCATGCCTTTGTGCTGTAACTCAGAGCAGATCTGGGTGTTGACATCGAGATATTTGACATAGCTATAGAATGCTTTGTGGTTGCTGCTGGAATTACTGACGATTTTGTTTTCGTAGCTAGCTTTGAAGGATCTTATAAGGGATCTCACCTTCTTACTGAGGCTGACCAGGGAGCTCCTCCACGCATGGGATTGTACTCTCTTTTGCAACAGTGTCTTCCTCCTGTTGTACAGTTTGTTTATGGCAGGGGACCACCAGATTGGCTTCCTTAATTAGGAGTATAGCATCTTGGTTCTGTTTGGGATAGCACGATCCATGCACTCGTGTAAGTGCTTATAGAGTGCATTTGTGTAGGATTCAGCAGTTGTAACAGTATTGTCCATCTGCATGGGTGTCATGACATTCACCACGTCTGTCTTAAGAAGCATGAAGTTGGCTTTGTAGACATATTATACTGTGGTTCCCTTAATTGGAGGTGGGGGCGGGATGTGGATATCAATGGTGTTCAGCTTATGGTCGGATTGGACCAACGAGGAGTTGACTTCAGGTGTGGAACACCTGTCACTCATGTTGGTAATGCCTAGGTCTAGGATATTGTTGCCCCTGGTGGGTGTGTGGATATGTTGATCCAGGGCATTGGTGTTTATGAATTCCAGAAAGTGTTGAGCTAATGAGGTGGTACACGAGTAGTTTTCTCAGTTAATGGTGGGGTAGATTCAGTGAGACTATATGATGAGTGTGGTGTGGTGCAAATGTTTACCTTCTCCACATGACTGTCAGGGTCAGGCTTGGTTGGAGAGAGCTGTACCTCCAGTTTGGCTAGATAAGTGCATCTCTCACAGGTTCTAATGTTGGGTGGTACGCGGAGAAGGTTGTCTGTGTACATGAGGCAATGTCTACATTGCCTCAAGATGTCCAGATTCATCAGATAGACAGGAGAGAACACTGGCAGCTGACCCTTGGACATGCCTGAATATAAAACTAATTTCCCCTAGATAAGTGAGGAAAGTGAATACAAGAGCTATTTTACTCTAAGCAAGTAAGAAAAGTATGTACAAAACCTGTTTACCTCTAGGTAATGAGGAAAATTGAGTGCTACAGTAATTAGCAGTTTACGTAGTGCTTAAAAGTTCTGAACAAGTGCTGAGCATGAATAAGCAATTCAGACAGGGTCTTGGATAACATAAACACACTTTCACCCCCCCCAACAGGTATACAATCATATATCCATGTGCACCACAGAGCCCCTATGCAGGTACAAGCTGCACTCAGGCTGCATGGGACCTGTCCACATCACAGGTTGTATCATACACATATGGCAAGACAAGTTGCTCTCCACGTACACATCATGTAAAACATAGCTTAATGTCAGGCTGTGTACACACTGAATGGTGCACACCAACAGGTATCACAACCCACAAAGTGGGAGACACCACTTATAATGGGATGTACTGCACTACTACCCTGCTGAGTCTGGTCTGAAAGGCCATGAACCTTGATCAAATTATCTGATGTCAGCAGTACAGATGTAGATGACAGTAAGGTTGATTTCACACTGCATATCATAACCTTACCAGGTCATAGGACATCTTCACCCATACCGTGTTCCACCTACACTCGGTATACTAGATGTACATTCCTATGTCACAGGAGTATTTTGCAACGGGACTCCTGGCAGAACCAACACTACAGAAGGTGTCTGAATAATACATGCTCATCACACCAGTGCCATCTACAGTAAGGCAGGGTTAATTAATTGTATTCCCCCTCATTGTAGTCCATACCACACAGACAAACAGAAGGCATCAGCCTATTGAAGTATGCGAATGACTATGACCTAGGAGCAATAGCCGACTCAGAGTGTTGTGGACAACATACAGAAGGGGCTTTGTGGGTGAGGTGTGTGTGACATATGGCCACAATCTGACAGCTACATATTGCATTGTCACCCCTATGTTAATAACCCTGTACCCATGGACTACCATCTAGGCAGCGGTCAACATAATGGACACTGTGTGTAAGGGATACAGCTGGGCAGTTGTCTTTCCTGTGATAGCTAGGTCACCACACCTGTCAGGTAGTCATATGTAGCAACCCTAATCATGACAGGGTGCCATCCATGAATATAGAGATCATTGTCCAGCCATACACAACACTCAAGTGACCCATATCAGATCACATATTTCCTTTAAGGGGTATTGGCCATGTGCAGATGGCCTACACCAGCCTTCCCATTCCCCATCTCCAGTATGTAGCATGATGCATACCCTGAATAAATCCATGTCCAACCCAGTGATATTGGATATGCTACACGTACACATCCTGATCTCAAACACATACTTCATGGACATCCACCTTCCTAGTACTAGGATCATCACATGCTGGACAGATCCTTGTCCCATACACTTTACATAGTCCTGCCATACTATGCATTCCTGTCCATCCAAGCTGCACACTGTTCCCCTCTCAGACATGGTGTGATGACTGCATTGTAAATGTATCATTAACCCTGTGGATCAGTAATGTGGCACTGCTCCAACTGGCCCCAGAGACCCGCTTGTCGACTACAGCCAGGTAATCTTTCATCCTAGATTCATACATGGCCCATGGGATATAGCCTACTAGTTGACTTTGACGGTACATGCTATAGTTGATATCCATCCCTGCAAATACCATCTGGCTAGCCAGTGTCCCATGTGTATCACATGTGCAACACAGGTGATACATGGCAGGATGTGGAATTGCTGTACAGTGCCGTGTAGATGTATATGGCAGAACACATACATGTAAAACCTTACATGAGGAAGTCTGCAGGGTCACAGGTCATGTCTGTTAAGGCAGCGTAAGTCTTTATATGTGACATATACACAGCATCAAGGTCGACTGCATTAATGTGGACACATCCAGCCATGCGCTGATAGGTAGGAACACCAGTACAGGCAAACAGACATGCCCACATCAAGACAGCTTCCACATCGAGTATGAGCAATGTAATCAGGTGACACACACACATATATGGTGATAATATCCACTCACCATTGAGTGTCACATGTGTGTGACACAAACATGTCAGTGGTGTCAGTGTCATGTAGATTTGCAAAGACAACTATTTAATCGTAATAAATGCGATACACATGTATGTTCAGCTGTAACTCTGTATGTCTCTGTGAGTTACTGTGACCTGTCTCCATCATTATGTCTTCCAGGTATGCTGTGTGCAAGGCTACCCCCTTATACCCGCTTGGAGGATGAAGCCCTCATCCCATACCTACATGACAATCATGATATCCTGTTCAGCCATGTGCAACAGGATGCACAGCAGCGGGATGCCCTGTGGATGGAACTTCGCAGGAGGGTTAATGATGTGGGTGGCCACAACTGCACATACCAGCAGGTGCGCAGACACTGTACAGACCTCATTAGATGGGCGAAACAGCATGTGAATGCAATTGCCAGGGAACAACGTGCAACAGGTGGTGGACCACCAACCCAGCCTCCACTCACATGTACCGAGGAGCTGCTGGTCAACCTGGGGACACCTGCAGAACAACATCCACAAGCTTTAGCCGATATTGTGGAGGTGGGTGTCTCTCAACCACTGAGCCTGGAGTTGCCTGGTAAGTCAGTACTGCACCCATAACAACTATATTCCATATAGTTGCATGTGTCACTGTACAATATGTAATGTAACATCATAGGCAAGGCATGTATACACACATGCTGCATACTATAGTATGCTACTCTGTGTATGCACACATGTGCATACACCATAGTATAGTCTAATGTACTGGTATATGTGTTAACATGCACATTGCACCCTGTAGCCATCATACAGGCATGGATAATGCTCATACTGCTGTGTTACTCCTATTTAGGTACCTTTGCCATTTTGCTGTGACAGTAGCCCATTGCAGGTGAGACTGTTATTATTTATCAGGCATCGTAATGCACAGCTCTATCTGCCATGTGGCCATTTACCACATGTACACATAATGTATGGTCCTGTCACAATATACAGGTCGGATCTGCAATGCATCACAATGCCTACCCATGTGCAAGACTTGCAAACTATGTGAATCACCAATATGAATCCTCACAAACTATCATTGCCAGATGTGTGGACAACTGTGCACACAATGGTGGAGGTGCTGTTCACTGTAGGGACATGTACTACAGATCAGAACTACACATGTGGGGAATACAAACAGTACTACACAGTGGGCTGGAGTATGGCCAGCCCACAGGATTCACTGGTGTGAATCATAGCCCTGCTATGAATGTCACACAATCTGATGTGCTTTCTTGGCATGTCCATGAAATCTAGTGGCCTGGCTGCAACACTGCCTAACTAACCTGAAAACATATCCCACATACCACCCTTTGTCTGCATAACCCTGTCGTCAGTGGAGCATATGACATCTATGGGTGTATGTCATATGGGACAACACAGACATGTGAAATAGATGCCCATCACAATAATTTGGCCAACACATGTAAACACATGGCCATGGAGGATGGCCAGAGACATGAAGCAACACACACAGTAGACGTGATGTGCATGTGTGTACACCCTGTCATACAATAGCTACACATGGTCCAACTATGGCCTTTGTGTAATGGTTATATTGCAGATGTGGAACACTAGACATCCTACAGGCCTGTGCACATCTTGTGTAGGCGTGACATCAATCCACCACATAAGATGTGTTGAACATCTTGAGGGTGTCATGACATGACAGCAGTCACCTGTACAGTATCCACATCAGCCCACAGATACAGTACATTCCCCTTGCTGGTGTCAGACATCAATGATATACTTGCTCCTCATGTATTTGTATGTGTGTGTGTGTGTGTGTGTGTGTGTGTGTGTGTGTGTGTGTGTGTGTGCGTGTGTGTGTGTGTGTGTGGTACACAGATGTCATGTGGGACATGGTGTACCAACATGTTCGCCATGTCTGGCCATAGTTGCCAGGCAGCAGCAATATGGTTGCAGATGTGCAGGGGTGTCATCTGTATACCCTTCAGTGACCTGTGTCACACATTCTGCATCATGGTTTAGTGTATATACACCTCAGTGACATGGGTCACATTTCACAGTATATATGTATTGTATCTGAACACAGTTATGGCTATGAACTGTGTCTGTAACTCACACTGTATAGCAATAGAGATGCCTCATGATTCCCTGCAATGGCCATGCACATCAGCTAAATGTGCAGTATATCTGTAGGTTGGACAGACAACACTGCATTGGGACACTATTACCCCACTGTATATTTGACAGGACACCATTGTGTTAAACATGTATGCATGTCATTGCACATGTCAGCAGATCACATGTCATACTACATGTGATTGTCAAGGTCATATGCCACACATCAGGCAGGTGTACTGTTAACCTGTGCTGGTCTACACAGTGTAACACAGGGATGTATGCTAACTACTACTATGATTGTGTAATTTGCATGCTGTCTGCTATGACACATGCATGCTGTTGTGTGCAACCCAGGGATGTATGATAACTACCACTATTATTGTCTGTGCTGCATGCCATCTGCTGTATCACATGCATGTTGCATGCCTTCTGTCATATCACATGCGTGTGTGTTTATGTGTGTGTGTCTATTGTATAGATTGTAATGTACAGTTCTTGTCTGCCCTCACAGGTGATGTAGGTGCATTGCCCTCCTGTGGTCCATCTGATGTTAGTGATGATGAACGTATGATTGAGGCACAGGCAGGGTTGTCAGGGGCTAGAACTGTGCCATTGGTTGCCATTCCACCTATATCCCCCTCATCCCCACACACAGATCCCATGCCTGCACATACCTCATCACCAGTAGCCATAGACAAAGGACAGTTGGCATGTGGTAGCTTGGAACAGGAAAGTGTGGGGGCTATGGAAGGTGTGCCTGCACACAATGGTGTCAGTCAACTGTCTGGTGGTGCCCCACACAGGCACGTGGCCAGTGCTGCTCGTAGGAGGACCTCTGGCCAACATGCTCCTGCAAGACAAAGCGCAGCAGCTAGTGTCACCAGATGCATGTTTTAGGCTAAAATGGAGGCACAGACACGTGCTGAATGGCACAACAGAGAAGATCAGAGGTTTCAGAGGGCTGCTGTCCGTTCTTTAAACAACAACATCCAGGCAATGGTAAATGCTCAACAGCAGATTGCTGAAGCTTTGGATAGAGAGTTGGGTGACATGGTTGGAGTCCTTGACCGTGGTATGACAATCCGCGAGTGTGAGCTGTCTGTGTTGGAACATCTGGTAGGAGTGAGGCATTGGGCATGTGGATGTAATCCTGCTACATCACCTGTTTCAGGTCTACGTATACGAGCTACCTCACATGTCTGCTCCCATAGTGGCGGTAGCAACAGCAGTGCATCTGGTTCTGTGCTGTCCACTCCATGACAGCAGGCCACGTGCACGTGGCCCTGGATGGTCCTAACAGGGACATGGTTCCAGTGGACAAGTGTCATCAGACAGTACCCAATCTGCACCTCTGCCTGGTAGTGCCCGTGCAACCCCTGGCAGGCACAGGTCACATGTCTGTGGCCGGACAATGTGAACTGTAAAACCTGGCCTGTACAGTCTGCAGCTGTGAATAGTACCCCTGTGTAGGCCAGACACATGCCAGAACTGTGTGCATACATACACGCACACACTGGAAACATATGTAGGGTACCGCAACACACACATGCATAACATCCACACATGCCCAATTAGATCAAAGGCCCTAACCCACACACATGATGTCATACAATGGTGCAGCCTAGGCCTCTGGCAAACATTATCACCCCCTGCATATGATGATGCCTATGTTGCATCCCTGACATCCACACCATCGGTGCAGGGATATGCTCATATAGTCTGATGCACAGGGTGAACAGACTAGGAAGATAAGTGTAGTTTACAATTGTTGAGTACTGTTGACAGGCAGCAGACATACCACGTACTACAGGTGTACAATGCATTTCGTACTGTTAACAGTATGTTTCTCGTGTAACAACAGTAACTGCATGTTAGTCATGATGTTCTGCTTTTCTCCTTCAGGTCTAATTGCACGTACTGGTGGATGTCAGTGTTTGCAGTTAGTGTCCCATATGTCAATGTGGACAACTCACAGGTATGTATGAATATACCAGCATTCACCGTGTAGCTGCCACATAACAGTGAGAATGTCCCACGTTCCAAACATATCTACTGATCCAAGAGCATGATAGCTGTGTATTAAGCTACTGTGGCTACAGATGTGACATCCATACTGGGTGACATCACAGGTACAGTTACATGGATTGGTGAGGTAAGAGAGCGGTCTAGCTGATTACAAGGGTAGAGGCCAGTGGGAAGTGTGATGCCTCATTGGGAAGCAGTAATACCCGTTCCCATGACAGGATGCCAACACACAACTGCACCCACACACTCAGGTACTGACACACATGTATTCAGTGGCACAGTAACACACCCACACACTCACGTATTCACAGACACAGTAAGACACACTCACACACAGTTGCTGCTGTTGAGGTGAGGACCTCTGCCTATGTGCAAATCATCATTACAGTACTGTGCACCTACATGACCCGCCACAGAAAATATACATGTACAGGCAGTCAGTATGGCCTAAGATCGAGGACATCAACACGGATAGTAGATTGCATCACCTGGATGGGGAGGGGTCTTATCAGTTCAGTATGGTAACATACATCCTCACTCCAGGGACCAGACAGCCATACATACACACACACACACACACACACACACACACACACACACACACACACACACACACACAAACATACACACACTGTGGCATTCAGTATTGAATACATCTATGTCACTCACATACAGATACCTCACATGTGTGAGATACACGCCCCTGCCTATGTCCTGCTTTCTACACTGCAGTCTGTACAGATGTGTACACTAGTGTACAGGAGAGTGAGTAACAATTGAGATGTATTCCCCACCATACGTGACATATATGGACACACATGCAACCACACATACCAGTACTGTGAATCAAAGACCTGCCTAGCTCATGATATGTATGACAGACTATAGCAGTATTGCATGCATTACAAAGTGTACTGACACCTCTTTTGGCAACAGTGCTGATACATGCACATGGGACATCTTAACTGTTAACAGGTGTCAAGTGATTTACCTTCGGTGTCACCCTGACCGCTGTCTAAGTTGTGTGTTATGTCCTTTAATTAACAAAACCATTGCTTACCAGTTACACAGGTTATTGTAGGACCGCTTTTGACATACCTGTGAGCTGTCCTCAGCAAACATCCATCTGCAAAGATGCCTCACCACTTAGTTCTTTCCACACATCTGTCCATACCTGAGGTACATCTTTCCGTACATTCAGCATATCACCATACAGTTAGCAGTGTTGAGGCTGCATTGCAACTGCATGATGTACTAAGATACACGTCACCTGCATACATCAGCAACTGCACACGCATGGTATCTGAATGCACACCACTACATGTATATGTGTGTAGGTCCTACAATCCTGTCATTTGGGCATGTTTGTAGGTATTGCAATTGGTGCACATGTGTAATGACATACATGACACATGGACTGTTGTATGATATGATAGGTGTAATGGGTGACTGGTACAGAGGGAATGTTACCTCTGTCAACATTGATATCACACCTTATGTACTATTAGCATTCAGCAGCCATGGACCTACATTCCATGTGCATGTGTGTAATTGCTGTAGCCACCTGTTTGCACAAAGGACAACAACAGCTATGTTATTTACATGTATGTTGTGTGAGTGTGTGGCAAGTTCATACCCAGGGCAGGTGCATGTATGTCATATCCAAACATGAGGGTGTGTACTGGTGTACAGCAACAGTCATCTGCTAATGCTGTAAATAACCAAAGGCCCCTGGTATGTGTACAGTTGACCTGGTTACAGACAGTTTTATCATTGCATTGCATAACACATGATGCAACTGTGTCAGTACTTGGGTACTTTCTACAGTTGATGTAGAGCTTGGTACCATCCACTGGTCAAGGGTCACATGGTGGTGTATTCTTATATGTACTACAACATGTATGGATGTGTGTTGGTGGTCCGAGGGCATGGTGGTGTCTGAGGTTTACATCCTAGAATGCAGCATGTGACACTGTGTCCTGCACATGATTCATCTGTGATGCCTTTTGTGGGGGTACCGGTCAGTACATGTGAGTGGCCTCTATGTATGTGGGGACACCACCACCTGGAGCGGTCCGTATCTGTGTTATGGCCCACATGTCTGGTTCTGAGGTATATGGTGGTAGTGCTATTGTGCACTACAGAGCCATCAGCCAGGTGTTCCTCACTGCACAGATGTCAGTACTCCCCATTGTTGGATCTACAGTGAGCAGCTATGATTATGGACGCTACACATCTAGAACTGGTTAGCATAAGCATGCAATGCAGTTGTCCTCTAGGTGTCAGGGTGTTATCCTGTGTTTAGGACATTTGCCTTGGAATGGCACTATATGGGCAGATGCGACTTGGGTATTATGCCCACTCCCTTGAATCATGGATGCATGTGATATGTGTCAAAGGCCTGTCTACTCTCAGTCATGTCATCCCAGAATGACAAACACTGGACAACCTCGTACTTACAGCAGGACATTGGCTCATTGTGCTGGTCAAGCAGTTGCCACTTCTAGCAAGACTAATTGTGTTGGTCAAGCAGTTTCCACTTCTAGCAAGACATCACTGTGAGTGGTGATATTGTGCTTGGTATAGGATGGTACATCTGAGGTGATGGACAGCAGCAGACGTTGTGTAAAAGACCGGTGTCAGATATATGTAGAGCAGCATTCCTGCTAACAATGGCAACTACTAACACCAGAGCCCATTACAATGTGCTCTTTACATCTACCTGAAATAGCATGACCACTGTGACCTTCTGTGTATAGAATCAGAGTGCATCACAGACAGCCCTGTGCTACTAAGTGTATGAGCATGCCCAGTGACACCTTGTGTCGGTTATGTGCCTCTGTGTATGGGCATGGCCATTGTAACCCTGTATAGTGATAGTAGTCATCCATTCCACAGATGGGCATACTCCAGGTCAGATGGATTCCTACTTTAAACACACATGTTCACAGATATGTACATCTTAACTGCCAGCATCCCTGTTGATGTCCACATTCCTAGAAGGTCATAATGACAGCCTTGAAATGTGTAGTCTGTGTGGTGTGATTCGTAACTATGTAGTATTGTAATAGTGATCTGTAGATAGGCAGGTGTTCCGTTCCCACCACTGGTGTATGTGTGTGTGTGTGTGTGTGTGTGTGTGTGTGTGTGTGTGTGTGTGTGTGTGTGTGTGTGTGTGTGTGTGTGTGTGTGTGTGGGTGTGTGTGCATTTGTCCCCTTTTGCCTGAAGACTGAAAAATGCTTTTAGACTGCTCACACTCAATACAATTCTTATACCCACCTTTGGCAGGGCTGATGATGTCAACCACCAACAGATACACCTCTGGGAGTGCTGTGTCCCAGTAATATGGGTAGCACGTTCTGTAACTGTGTAATGCTGTTGTGTGCTAAAGTAGTTAGGTTGGTGTTCTAATCCCAGACATGCCAAGTGTGTGTGTGTGTGCATGTCTGCTTGCATGAGACAAATACAGTGCTTTGTAGAGTATGCACTCTCTGTACAAATCACATGACCACCTTTGTCATGCCTGCTGTTGTCACCCACCTAAGTATACACCTGTAGGTGTGCTGCAACCCAGTATTCACTGTAGCTCATGCCCTAAAAGTGTATTGCTGCAGTGTGCTATGGTAGGTAAGGGTTTGTATACAGGACATGGCAAGTGTGTTTGTTTATCAGAGCCTGTGTAGAGGTGGCCGTGATTGTCTTACCATTGGACATGTTTGAGAGTGGATTTTGTAGTTTTCCTATATGGTGTCCGTCTTATGACACATTGGCCACCTCATGAGGAGTACAGCTGTCAGTCAGCCACGAGGCTGTGTTGGCAAGCCATACCCATACATCTGGCAAAAGGCCTGGTGTACAAAGTATGCAGCCCTACTAGTACCCGGTATATGTCCTGCACCCATGTGCCATGCACAAACAAACTTGCCTAGGATATCCCGCTATGTTGCTAGTACCATGCACATTGATGACAGATAGTAGGCATGGTGTGAATGCAGTGGCCTGCAGAGGACATGGCACCCTGTACAGCGGTACAATAGGCACATATATGCGGACATTGTGCCTTCACTATGTTCCACACTGGATGTCTGCAACATATGTGGTGCCAACAAATGTGATCCACAGAGGCCCTGTATGAACCCATGCCACTGACACCACGGAATACCTGTATCATACTATCAATGCAGGTGCAGGGTCAACCTGCTCACTATAAGCAGGTTTCACCACACCAGGCCAGTATTGGCATATCGGGGATAACAGGCTGTGTACACAACATATGCCTGCCAAACCAGGTACACCTGCACATGTCACTGTACAGTACTGTGGGACATGCACATCCCAGGCAATGTCCATGTGAAGGACTATCAAACACAGACATGGCATACAAGCTATGGCCATGCACATTGGTAGCCAGGATGTCAGGCCAGATCATGCAGTACCCATCTGTGTGGGACATTGCAGACACTACACCCCTGCACTGCACACCATTGTTGGGTGATGCAATGCCAAGGATTACCCCTCACCCAGCCTTGTACAGCCATCTTGCACAGCCAACCACTACACACACATGAAGCAATGCATACCTGCATGCCAGTACTGGCATCTTGTGTATGCGTGTGGGTTGTGATGCTCCCAACCACAGTCACTCCCAGTACAACCCTTGTTGGCATACCAACAGATGTCAAGCACTTTCACATGGCCTAGCCCATAGAACCTCCAGATAGCCCCTGTGGTGCATGTAATCCTGTGCATTACTGCAGTGTGGCAAACTAAGTAGTTATGTTGTGTATTTGTGGCCCTGGCAAAGAGTGTCAATGTGTGTCCATTAGAGAGTAAGGTTGTGGTGACAATGGCATCCGTTCACGTGGATAGCCATGTGTGGCACACCTAATGTATGTCACCTACACACATATATGTTCTTACAGCACAGTAACATGTCACCTTTGTGGCACATGTAGTAACGTCATGCACATGTAATAGTAATGAGTACTCAGTCAGGGGTTTGACCCCTGTACTGTTCGGTGTGTGGCAGATGATGCTTAGGGTTATATTTCAAAGCCCTTCCCTGGTGTACTTTGCCTGTCCCACCCACACACTCTCTGGTGGATGTGAAGGAGTACACCGGCACAGCAGCAGCATGTGTATTGTAAGTGATGGGCATGGTCAGGTGATGACCTCTGCACCTATTGCAGTTCTCCTCTAGCTGATTGCATGTGGTACAGCTGTGATGGTGTTCCCATAGCCATCCACATGATAAACACAGTACACTATCAAGGGAAAACATGTAGTTATTTGGCCATGACAGTCGCTGTGAGTGGTACCTGGATGTGGTGTTCTGACATGGCACCACAGATGATATCTGGATGTACCTCAAACATTTTCCACAGTGGGAAATAGCCTAAAGAAAAGAGGGTGATGTGCCACACATGATTACATCATGTAAGTGTAGCTATGCTGCATTGAGACTACTGTCTGTTTAACATGTGTGTGGTAATGGCTATTCTGCATGTTATAATACAGACATGACAGTACTCTGTTCATGAGGGACCCCCCCCCATCTGTAGGGCCATCTGTGAACTGGTCAGTGTGTGCAACCATTTGTTTTCTGTGTTACACACTGAACACACATCTGTGCACAGCAGAAGCATGGTGTGAGGATTGCAGATAATACATGATGATAGGGATGTGTTACTGCCATCGCATCCCTGACTGGACATGTGTCACATGAGACAGTGGTATGACAGACACTGTCTGGGGTTCCCAGTGACAAGCCAATAATGGGCAACTGTTCATAACTGCGGTCCTACATCTACTACACATTGTACAGATGGCATGCAGTATATATGCATGTGTTGTGCTCCCTCTGCAAATGTATTCCATCTGTTGTGTTGGGTTGATGGTGATATCTATGCATACTGTTGTAGGTAATCCTGTATACTGTTGTGTTGGGTTGATGGTGTTATCTATACATACTGTCTTAGGTAATCCTGTATGCTGTAGTCTATCACTAAGCCATATGTGGGTTTAGACTGCAACACCATAGCCTGAATGGGTTGGGAGGTCCTGGCAGAACCTCCTGTCCTACTTCAGCTGACCATGGCACTTGGCACTAGCACATCTGGGGCCCAGCCTTGGACATCAACCTCTGTTGGCTCTGCACTACCTTCTGGTGGTACCACCATTGAGGATGGAGCATGTCCCCCATGAGAGCGGGACCAGACAGGTACATGTCTGCTGTCATGCGGTCCCGGACGTGTTGCATTGGTGGCTCACTAAGTGGTTCCGAAGCCAGATACACCAGCTCAAGGGCGGAGTTTTACATTTACAGGGTGATGCTGCCCCTCCTGGACAGCCCCCAGCACTGCCTCATTTGCAGCTGTTTAGGTGCAGTGGCAGTTGCCCATGGCTGGGGACCTCCATCCCACTGTTCCCATGGGCTTGTAAATGCCGAACACCCATCCCCGTCCGGGGTGTACCCCCCCACATGTGTCATATACCAACTCTGTATGCTGTCTTTTCTGTGATCCTACCTATCCTCCACGGCCATACCTAAACTCCTTCCCCTACATCCGACCCTCACCTACGGAAACATAAGGCCAATTGGCTCCTAGGACAACATCTGCCCTATACATAGCTGTCCATTGCACACACATGCCCACTGGACACATGAAACCCTTGTAATATGCATCACAACATACTCCTGTTATCCTCACCCATGTCCCTCAGGCGCACGATCCTGGTATGCACATCACTCTTACATGGTCCAGGTACACGTGATGAGGACGACCCCATTGTACACATAACACTACCGGTCCCTCTATGGTTACCCCATTTACCTTTATCATGATGATGATGTTGCACACAGCACCTTGCAAGAGTACTGTTCACAAATAATGATTGGACAGGTACTGTTGTGTTAATGTACATTACATGCACAGAGTGATGTATACGGCCAATGTACAACTAATTGCGTGTATGAATGACACATGTCTGTCTGAGGGAGTCTTGAGATCACATAGAGCAACACTGCTACATAATACAGGTGTCGCTGGTGTTTCCCGTTCAATTCGTTTGTAATGTTTTGTTGCCACATGGTATGTTCCTGATATATCTCTATATATGTATGTACCTATATGCTGAACATAAACACTCACATAAAACATCTACATGACAGGATACATTCCTATACTGTTGAATGACTGCGCTGTATGATATATTTGTGGTACTGTCCATTGTCTGTATATCTGCCATGGCGTATTGGTAATTCACATTAGCTGTGTGTGCAGGTTCCTGGTTCTGACCATTGCAGAGGACATTTATTTGGTTGCAGGGCAGAACAAGCCCATTGGATACGGAGGGAGTAAGGCACATTAAAGAAGTTGGGAGCAAGTGTGCATGGGTTTGCGTGGTGTTAAGCACTGCTGACCTCTGGTTACAGCTTCTTACACTCGGTTAGCCTCTACATTGCTTTACCAGTGCAATACTCAAATACTGGTAGCCAAACACGCTTACACCCGCTTGCTCCCACACTTGCAAATGCACCGACATTGGTACTTGCATCTGTCTGTCACACCCCTGGGTGGGAGCGAGGACCACAATATTACCTTGTGATGCCTATTACATTGGACTATATGACTACAGTATCAGGAATGGCTGCCCATTAGGCGACAGCATGGCGTTCAACTGTACGGAATCAGCGGCCTGACCAGTGAATTAATCATATTATTTGTGTGTCCCTCATACAATCTGTTTCTGTCTGGCTGATACATGGGAACTGAGACTCTTCAATACAGACAAGTAATTGGGTTTTGGGAGCCAAATCCGTCGGCCGAGCCATGCTACCGCATACCTATTATAGGTTTGCCACCTTTTCAATTAGCCAAGGTGGGACTTTTGGGTTAACACCTGTCCCACTTTGCGAGGGACAGTCCCTCTTTAGGCAGTTGTGTCCTGCAAAAATAAGCAAGACACAGCAAATGTCCTGATTACAGGACAATATTATATTCTACGTTTCTTTAATAGTTGCATAAAACTTCTATATGTTATGTGAAGTAGTATAAGCAATTCAAATGTTACTAGAATAAGGTTTTATTTGTGCAAATAAGTATAATTCTGTACTATGCATGGCTGTAGGTATGTTTTGTCCTGGAAAGTCTGACATTTCTACAGAACATGTCCCACTTTGGCCATTTGGAAAGGTGGCAACACTATAGGACCTGTATGTAGAGATGTCAGATTTTGCAGGGCAACACATACCTACAGCCAGTAGAAAGGAGAGTTCTTCACTGTTTTGCCTAAATAAAAGGTTATTCTTGTAGCATTATAGTTGCTTATACTGTTTCTTATAACATTTAGGTGTTTCAGATACAAAATAATTATTTTATGCAACTACTACAGACAATATAGGAAATCTTTGTCCTAAATCACAGGACATTTGCCATAATTACATTTATTTTGCAGGACACGACTGCCCAAAGGGGAGTGTCCCTCGCAAAGGTGGACAGGTGGTAACCCCAACCCTATTATTCTATCATCTTTCTAAGGTAGTCGGCAGAACATACACTTTCTCTCACTAGCAGACCTCTTATATGAATGGGGAAGAATGAACACTGAATCAGGGACACTGCATAACAACCTCAGGGACACATTTAGAAGTGTGGCACTATTAACCTGAATATCTGCGGTGGTGGTGCTGTGGTAGCATTGTCACCTCACAGTTAGACGTTGCCCGTTCGATTCTCAGTTAGAGCGTCTTCTGTGTGGCGACATGCGTGAATGGGCATTCCTTCGTTGAAGGTTGTGCATTAGGCCTGGCAAGCCAGCATGTAAAACTCTACTGTCAATCATTAGCGGACCGGAGTTCTGCTGTGGCGACCCCTAACCGGGAAAAGCCGAAAGACACAAACAAACAAATAGACGGACCCAGAACACATATGTATTCATACACATTGTCTGAAGTACATGCTGTTTATGACTCTTACATGTTGTCATTATTCATTACGTGTATTCCGCCACCTTTCCTCCTAATATCACTAGTTCTAGGATGGTTTAGTTGCGACTGTGTTAGATTCTGATTCATAATCACGGACATCCCTGGTAATGGGGGACAGTTCAATGATATGGTCCCAATGTGTTCCCCCAATGGTTTACAGACTATCCAGTAGATGTGCTCTTAAGGTTTGGGAAATATGGGCGTCTGCTATACCCACATTGGAATATTACTTACATCCACGGGGCAGCCCTAATATGTCTCTGCCAGCCAACACCTGCACGCCTAGGCCCATAATCGCATACCCATAGTTCCCCTACCTGCCACTCCTCTACAGCACTCATCCTTACTCTGGGAGCAGATGGGGTATGAACACACCCCTATACACTGTCCACTCTCCCCGTGTCGGGACACATGTCATACGTTGTGTCAACCCGTGTGTTATAAGGCTTGCACAACCTACTGGTCCGTGTACAGCTACATCCTGGTTGCAGCAATCTTTACAGGGCTTGGCTACAAGAACAACATTTTTGGTGTCCCACAAGGGACATCGCTGTCCATGCTCAAAGTGTAGACCTTGTAGATCTCTCCCACTGGTAGTTTCCTGCCGGTGGTCTGGGAAGCAGTGGTGTATTTACCTTTATTGCGTGTCTGTATGTCTCACTGGCCTAGCTTGGGGGGGGGGTAGATGTTTGTTTATTGGACTTCCCACCAACATATGCCCGGTATATATATATATATATATATATATATATATATATATATATATATATATGTATATATTTATTTATTTATTTATTTATTTATTTATTTTAATTTTAATTTATTTTACATTTGTTGACCGGGATAGTCCGACTGGATGCATGTCCATTTTCAGCGGAGGACCGGGGAGAAGAGCTCCAAAGGTAAGCAGATACAGCATTACATAATACCAGTATTACATATATCAAACAGACTATTTACAGTGATTACATAAGTAAGCAAGTTAAACAAGTTCCACAGGTTAGTGTTAATCCCAAGCGTAAGTCAGGATTAAATTAAATTACACAGTAAACTGGTTAACAGATTTTTACACATTCTAGAGAGAGTTAGCCAGGCTTGATACATTGACATAGCCAGTTAAGTGCCAAATGTTGTTTGAGTCTAGTTTTAAATTGAACTAAGGTAGAAAGTAAGGTAATATCAGCTGGAAGAGAGTTAAAGGATCTACTTACAGAGTTTGCAAAGAGAGAGTCACCGGCTGTGTTATTAATTTTGCTAGTCTGAATTAGTAGTTTGTTAGAGGATCAAAGCGGTCTAGGATTGTTATAGGGGGTGATAATATTTTTCAGAAGTATTGTCCGGATTACTGAGGATTTTATAGGCTATAATCAGTTGGTTATACTGGATTAGGCTGGGTAGTTCAAGCCACCCAAGCTGATTTAGATTGATGCAATGATGTGTCCTAAAAGGCAGCCCAGTGGCAAACCTGGCAATGTGATTGTAGCAAATTGAGTGTTTGTTAAGGACAGTCTTGTTTAAATTCGAGAGTAGAGGGAATGCATACAGAAGGGTTGAAAGAAGGTGAGAGCGCGCTATGACAATTTTAGCTGAAGGGGTTAGGAAGGCTTTTATTCTGTAAAGTGACCCTAGTATTTTATTGATGGTTTTGATAGTTTTGTTAACATGTGGGACGAATTTTAGATTATTATCTACGATGACACCTAATAGTTTTGTAGCTGGGTCAGGGAGATTATTGTGCCATCATATGAATTTATGGTAAAGGTGAAAGCGGTAGACCTACATGTTGGTGAAAATAACAGCATTTTAGTTTTTTTTGGGATTTAGGATCAGACGACGTTCAGAAAGCCAGTTTTCTATTGTATTAAAGGTGGTCTGGGTAGCTGACCATAACTCTACTGGAGATGTGACCGAGCAAATCAGAGTAGAGTCATCAGCATATTGGATACAGCTGACTTTTGGGATGACAGTATAAAGGTTGTTAATGAAGATGGAGAACAGCAAGGGCCCTAGTATAGAGCCTTGTGGTACTCCAAGGGTGTTAGGTAGAAGATTAGAGAGTTTGTTCTGCCAGAGGACAGCCTGTTGTCAACCATTCAGATAGGATTGAAACCATTGAAGGGCTCTAGTATCTATCTAGAATGTTTGCAGGGTGTGGATTACAAGTTGGTGATCAACCATATTGAATGCCTTGGAAAGATCCAAGAAGAGGGCTGAGGATATATAATTATTGTTGTGATTATGGTTTATGGTGTTGGTAAAGGCTAGGAGGGCTGAGGTAGTGCTGTGATGAGGACGGAAGCCATGCTGAGTATCTGCCATAAGGTGATTCTGGATTAGGTGGTGCATGAGTTGTCTATGAATACATTTTTCCATAATCTTTGCAAGTGGAGAGAGTATAGCTATTGGCCTATAATTGGAGAATTCAGTAGAGCTGCCTCCTTTGTGAAGTGGGTATCTATATACATATATATATATATATATATATATATATATATATATATATATATATATATATATATATGTATTTGTGTGTGTGTGTGTATATATATATATATATATATATATATATATATATATATATATATATATATATATATAAAATCTATCAACATATGGGTCTATGGTTGTCTGCATATGCATAGAGTCATATGTGGGCATGTATCTGTATTCTTTCTCTGTATGTATACATTTGTACTACGGTGGGGAAGAAGCATATCTCTATCTCGCTATGGGTACATATACACACGCATAGCTCTACTTATATACATCTACATCTGATTATTCCGTTCCATGCCATATACATTACACTTTGCTTTAGTGGGTCTCGCAGTGGGTGTGGCTGCTCGTTGGGCGATGCCTCTGCCCAATGAACACATTTGCTTGCATCCGTAGGGCTGTCCATATTGCACAACATCAGCCAACACCTGCACACCTTGACCCATAAGTAGCTACCCATAATTCTGTCACCCTCGCCTTCTCGACAGCACCCATCTTTACTCTGGGACCTGGTGGGATCTGGACACATCAATACACGCTGCCCACTCTCCACTTCATGGGACCCATTTCATACAATTGTCTCAGCCCATGGGTAATCTGCGTTACCCACCCTTTTATTCTGAGTCTGTATACACCACAGACAAAACTGATGATCTATCGCATTACATGGTTTGGCCAATTTTTGGGGTGTCCCGCAAGGGATGCTCCAGTATGTGTTCCATGATTAGAATCCAAGGGTTTACTGTGTCCCCCCACCCTGGGTGTATCCTGCTTGTGGTCTGGGGAGCAGTGGACACTTTACATTGCTTGCATGTATAGTTCCCATGTCCGGCTGTAGGGGGGAGGAAGGGCATGCTGTGTGTGTCATGTGTCTTGCCTGGGCTCCTCACTTCCATTGCTATAGCCTGTGAACAAATGTCATTCCTGTGTGCTTTTTCCTATCAAAGCTGTATATCTCTATATATCTACATGCACACACACACGCACACACATATATATATATATATATATATATATATAAAAAATATATATATATATCTATATATGTACTTATATATGTATATATATATATATATATATATATATATATATATATATATATATTAGATATACGTATATGTATGTCTGCAACCATATATATATATGTGTGTGTGTGTGTGTGTGTGTGTGTGTGTGTGTGTATATATATATATATATATATATATATATATATATATATATATATATATATATATATATACATCTGTGTGTCTGTAAACCAATGCATTCCCCGCTCATACGCACTTACACATGCGTAATGGTGTTTATATATGCTTCACCAGCATACTAGTGCCTTATTCATTATGACACCGACACTTCACTCCAGTTATCTTGTAATCAGTATTTAGTATGTTATACAGCAGACAGATGTCGCAATATGTTCATGTACGGATTACTGATGGTAATTGGAATGTGATACAGTGTGATTCGACCCATCCCTCTTCTGTACAGCCTATTATTCCATCTACTGTCAATGTTTGTATGTGCACATTCCTATTATTTATGTCAACAAATGGAATGCATGTGTTACAGAGAATGTACTTCAACATATTGTTGTCTGCATGTGTGTATGCATATATACCTATTTCGAACTAGCTGACCTGCATAAGGTGCTCCATTAGAACCGGGCCATCCAACCCTCGCACGCCTGGATCCATAATAGCATAACTATAGTTCATCCACCCCACCTGTGTTGAATTTGCATGCGTAACATTCATTACCCACTTGTTATCGCAGCCATGACACACCTTTACACATTGCCCTCTCCAGAGCATTTGGGGCCCTACACACATTTTGTCCCTCCTCGTGTATTCACAGTGTCTCCCGTCATGTATATTTGCACATACGTGCCCTTCCTGGGGTTATGGAATACAGCCATTTGCACTTTACAATTTTTGGTGGTCTCAGCATGGACTACATTCCATCTGTGTGTAAAGTAGACTTAGCAATTCAACGATGTTACTCCCACTGGTAAAACCCGGCCTGTGGTGTGAGTAGCAGTGCTCTGCTCACTCCTGGGCAGCTTTTTATGACATACGCTGACAGAACTATATAATACCATATTTGTTCTTGATTCCCTTCACATCCCTTGTGTATGCTTTATTGTTACGATTTTCATTCTTCATATATATATATATATATATATATATATATATATATATATATATATATATATATATATTTCATGTATGTAGATATATATCTATACATACATATATATGTGTGTGTGTGTGTGTGTGTGTGTGTATATATATATATATATATGTATATATATAGATTATATATATATATATGTATATATATTACATCTCTACATACAAACATACATTTCCTATGCTGGGAGCTGCTTACACTTGTGCAGGCGCACTCGCCTATGCTTACTGTGCGTTACACATGTTTACTGCCACTTATTTATGCTTACTTGTGCCTTATTCATTATGACAGTACCACTTTGATTGAAGGGATCTGGTTAATAGTCCCATGCGATACACACGTTCACTTTTACATGTTTAAATGTCAGCTTTACAGCAGAGTGACATTCATTCCATAAGGAAAATGATATGTGCTATAGTCGAACTTGAACTGTGAATGCCTGTTCATTAGGCGGATGCTCTTACCACTACACTATTGGTGTTTTGCTTCATTTATATGCATACCCATGGTTCATAGTTACCCGAACAGACACCTCAACACTTCACTTACACAGCAGGCATCCATTTTCCTGTTGAGAAAACCGCACTACTACACATGCACCATTCCCTACTGCTCTGGACCCGTGCCACATGTTGACTCACTCCGAGTATATTCAGACCTCCAAAGCCTATAGTCCTGGCACATACATGTGTTGATTGTCAGGGTGTTCATCCAGGTTTAGGCTTGTCTGACTGGGGACCGGGACAGTCCTGTACCTGTTTGAAAGTCAGATTTATCACGTGGACAAGGTTACTCCCACTGTTAGCATCCTACCTGTGGTTAGAGATGCAGGGATTTTGGCAACCTCTGGCCAGCTATATTCCTTCGCATTAGTTATGAATGCTTTCTTGTTCCCATGTTTGTTCTCTGTATATATATATATATATATATATATATATATATATATATATATGTATGGTTGCCACTCTTTCAAATGGCCAAAGTAGGACTTATTTGGTACAAACGTCATGATTTTGCATGCCGACACATCCCCACAGCCAGTACAAAGGACAGGACCTCATTTGTATGCCTAATTGACAGCTTATTCTTTTAGCATTTTAGTTGCTTATTCAGTTTCCTATGACATTTAGGTGTTTCAGATACAGAATAACTGTTTTATGCAACTATTACATAAATTTAGGACATATTTTTGCCATTAAATCTCAGGACATCTGCCATTTGACACTAAGTGTTCAGGACACAACTGCCCAAAGAGGGACTGTCCCTCGCAAAGTGGGACAGGTGTTTAATATATATATATATATATATATATATATATATATATATATATATATGTGTGTGTGTGTGTGTACGTACACATGCATACACATCTATATGATTTAATTACTTTGATCATACTGTTGAATGATTGTGCTGTCTGCTATGTTTGTGATAACATCAACGTTAGCTATAACTGCCATGGCTTAGTGGTAAATCACATTGATTGTGATGTGTAGGCTCCTGGCGTCCGGCCTGGTCAATGTGGTATATTGTGTTGCTGGGCGGAACAAGGGCCGTTGGACAAAGGGTGAGTACAACACTTTTCAGCTGCGGTTTTCCGTTTAACCGCCGATTCACATCACGCAAAATACGTCTACATTCTTATTGTGATATGTCACCCCAGTTCATATTTAATTGGTATTATATCGTTATACAGAATAAATTTAGCATGATATGCTCGCATACGGATTACGCATCATAAATGGTGTGTGCTGCAGTCGAACCGGCAACGTCTGCTAAATAGACGGATGCTCTAGCCACTACACTATTGGTGTTCTGCTTCAATTATATGTATACCCATGGTTCATAGTTACCCGAATACATGCCTCAACACTTCACTAACACAGCAGGCATCCATTTTCCTGTTGGGAAAGCTGCACTACTACACATGGGCCATTCCCTACTGCTCTGGACCCTTGCCACATGTTGACTCACTCAAAGTATATTCAGACATCCAAAGCCTATAGTCCTGGCACATATGTGTATTTGATTGTCAGGGCATTCATGTGGTCATCAGGGTTTAGGCTTGTCCGACTGGGGACCGGGACTGCCCTGTACCTAGTTGAAAGTCAGACTTAGCATGGGGACATCGTTAGTCCCACTTTTATCTTCCTACCTGTGGTTGGGGATGCAGAGGTGTGCTCACCTCTGGCCAACCTGATATAACAGCACTAAATATTACGGGGGGGGGTTCCGCTGCTGTTTCCCTTCACATTCGTTATGACTGCTATATTGTGACTATATTCATTCTTCATATTTATATATATATATATATATATATATATATATATATATATATATATATATATATATATATATCTCGGTCTGCACATACACATGCATATACACCTACATGCTTATTTACCTTTCCCATACAGTTGAATCATCGCCACTTACTGTCGCACATACATGCTTGCATACCCACTTACGTCTAGGGTTGCCACCTTTTCAAATGGCCAAAGTGGGGCATTTTCGGGACACACATCAGATTTTACAGACCAATGCATACCCACGGTCAGTACAAAGGTTAGAACTTTAATTATTTGCTTAAATGAAAACTTATTCTTACAGCAGTATAGTTGCTTATTCTGTTTCTTGTAACATTTAAGTATTTTACATACAGAAATAACTGTTTTATGCAACTGCTACATGAAATATGGGACATAATTATTTCCTGCAATCACAGGACATTTGCCATTGTATTATTTTTGGTCAGGACACAACTTTCCAAAAAGGGACTGTCCCTAGCAAAGTGGGACAGGTGGTAACCCTACTTATGTCTGCTTTAAAGCACCTTAATCACCCTATATCCGACTGCCATTATGTGAATGTGTAAGGTATATATTCCCAATAATGCACGTGGGGAGATGTGCATCACGGTCAGGTGTTTAATCCTGGGTCGTAGGTTCTGCAGGACCAGCTGGAGGCTGAGCAGTCTTGTGGACAACTACTGCTCATGCAACTTGTGTCCAGATGTCTACAGGACTGGACATTGTGTCATGACACCAAGTCTAATGTTTAGAACAGATACTTATCCCATGAGGGATATCCAAAAATTGTGGGGACCAATGACCTCGATTATTTTGGCTTTACGAAAATGAGATAGAGTTATACATGCAAGGGATAAATAGTTTGCAATCCTGAGACTGCCTAGGGTGAGATTGCCTACTAGATATGAGTAGGGGTCACTATGTGCAGGTATGGCTGCGCCAAGCTAGCAGCCTGAGTATGGGTGGTTTTTGTGGACGTTCAGTGTGCTGTGGAGGGGATAATGGGTATTCAATTATGTATCCAGGTGTGTTAGGGTTGGATGGCTCAGTTCAGGCCTGACCATTATGTGGGTATGTGCCGGTAATATTTCTGTACATGTGTATCGCACATTTTAATGTTCATATGTTTGTGGGATTGTGTTCTACAGTATGGCCTGTCAGGTTGTATTGTGGATGTAAATGTTTGTTCTTTGGTTTTCTTTCTGATTCAGCCACTGCTCCCTCGTACAATCCAACCCAGTCTGCCCTTGGCGAATTATTAAATTACCCGTCACCCCCCACATCCATATTCCACACACACCATCCATCCCTTCTCTGGTTGATGGCCCATGGCACAGTTAACAGAACACATTGCGTACACTACATATCTCTTGTACCAATATGGTTGTGAGGACTACCCTAGCATTTTTGATCTTTCACATGCTGTACTTCATGCACATAGGTACATGCAAATACCTATCTTTCATGACATGGTAGGTAGACCCGGGTAATACCCATTCATCTTTGGGCTGTCCTGACAATGACGACTTTGACCCCAAATGGGTAGATATTGGGCGAATGCTCTGACCATTGGTAGGGTTGCTACCTTTTCATATGACGAAAATGGGACATTTTTGGGACATACATCAGATTTTACAGGCCAACACATACCCACAGTCAGTACAAAGGATAGTACTTTAGTTTTATGCCTGAATGTAAGCTTATTGTTGTAGCAGTATAGTTGCTTATTCTGTTTCGTTTAGTTGCTTATTCTGTTTCTTGTAACATTTAGGTATTTTACATACGGCAATAAGTATTGTATGGGACTATTACATAAATTATGGGACATAATTATGTCCTACAATCGCAGGACATTTGACATTTATAATGGTTTTGGTATGGACACAACTGCCCAGAGGGGGACTGTCCCTCACAATGTGGGACAGGTGGTAACCCTAACCATTGGACTAGGCTTAGCAAATGGCAGCGGCGCGCTAACACACTGCGTTTCACTTCCACTTGGTATAACTATCAACACTACAATGGAATATGGGCACAGGGTTTTAAATGTCATTTGTTCGAAGGACGGGGACTCAATATTCAGCTACGTGCCTTTGTGTTTACTTTTTATTTTGGTGTTTGCAAAACTGTCTTGTATACTTTGCATACATTTCAGTGTCCACAGACACTGACAGGAGTGATTATTATTAGAGGCAGGCTGTACTAGTCAGCATTTTAGGCTGCGCGTATGCAGCTGACATGTTCACACCTCCGTGCAGCACTTAGACATGCCCCCTGCACTCGCACATGTTTCCTATGCATGTGGCCATTGCAAAAGCACTCCTTCATTAATATGCATGTGGTGCTGCTGCGCCATCTCTATGCCGCACGGTCAGCACAAGGCTAACACCATCCTTGCGCCGAGCTTCATGAATCCCAGGGTATATCCTGCCATTTACCGGATCACAATGTATTACCTTCAAATTAACTTCTCATAATGATTTTTTAATCTCTTGTCAGAGAATCCCCGCTTACATTATAAAAATAAAAGGCTTTCAAGAATGGATTCAAACAGAATTAAAGCGATTTATTGAAATTAATAATAATTGTGAGGTATCAGATATAATTTTAAGGGATACCTTAAAGGAAGTTTTATATAGGAAAGTTAAAAGCTGATACTTGTCTAAAAGAAAAGAGTGGGATGAGAGGCTAACTGACTTTCAGAAAGTAATAGATAAACTAAAAGGTAATGTAACACCTAATAATAAAATAGTGTTAAATAATATAAATAAACTGAACAAGTTATACCAAGACATCCTACATCATAAAATGTCCATACATCTGGAGAAAATTAAGTTGTACTCATACTCAATTAACCCTAAAAGCTTACACAGAATTGCAATTAGATTTAAATATTTAAATGACAAAAGCCATATAAAAGAAATTATATATATAATGAGAATAGGAAAAGAATAAAAGTATCAGATATGAAGAACATACTTGAATGCTTTAAAAAACATTATGAAAATATAAATAGCTCCAATACAATGATTGGAGACAATAGTATCCTAAAAACGTTCTAAAGAATAATATCCAAAGAAAATTATCATATGACAATATCATTAAAATTGATAAAACATTCACTTTTAAAAAACTAAAAGATCAAATAAAAAATTTAAAAACTAATAAGGCACCAGGGTTGGATGGGTTAATCCATGAATTATATAAAATCTTACCAGATAGCATATTACAATTTCTGTTAAACACCTTTCAAGAAATTAAAAATACATCAAATGCCCCACCTTCATGGAAATATTCTTCTGTGTCTCCAATTCTAAAACCAGATAAGGAACCCACCTCTTGTTCATCTTACAGCCCTATTTATTTGTTAAATATAGATTATAAGATTTTTATGGCTATTATAGTTAGCAGACTGAATTATATCCTTTCTAAATTAATAGACAATGACCAAACAGGGTTCATAAAGAATAGGAAAGTTCAAGACAATATAGTAAGACTACTATCTTATAGATATAGCAAACAACAAGAAAAATTAATTGTCAATAATAAGTTTGGACATAGGCAAAGCTTTTGACTCTCTTAGTTGGACATACTTATCTAAAGTATTACAAGAGTATGGCTTTTCTCTAGAATTTATAGATTTAATTAAAAAGCTCTATGAAAATTCTACTTTCTTTGTTAAAATTGGTTCTTTCCTTTCTAGCCCCTTTAAAGTATAGAGGGGTACAAAACAAGGTTGCCCTTTGTCCCCTTTAATTTTTGCTGTTGCTATAGAGCCATTTGTTAATTTCATATGAAAAAATAAGAACATTACAGGTTATAAACTTACTAGTGAACTATCCCTCAAGATCCAACTTTTTGTCGATGTGTTACTAACATGTGGGGATATTGAAACTTCACTAGACTTTTTAGTTAGTGCTCTAGATTTATTTGAAAACATATCTGGATTAAAATTTAACCATAACAAAACCCAAACACTTTTAATAAACAAGAATGTTACCTCTAAATTAAAAACTTACAAATACCTTAATTGGAATAGTTCACATATTAAATATCTAATTATTTTCATTGACTCTAATCTTCAAAAGACAGTTATGGTTAATTATCAACATTTAATTAATTTAATTATAAACCTAACAAACAACTGGAATATTTTTTTTTTCATTTGAGGATAGATTAACTTTAATTAAAATGATAATATTACCTAAAATTTTATTTGTTAGTCAGTCATTAATTATACTCCCACTTAAAAACTGTTAAAAGTATATGTAATATTTTAATCAAGTTTCTCTGGTACCCTAAAAACCTAGAATATCCCTACAATGGCACTCTCCAAGTTGGGATGAGGGAGGTATTGCATTTCCGAACACTGAGTTATATACAAATGCAGCTAATATTGACACAGTACTTCACAGATTTTATCTTTTTATTTTTATGTAATGCATTTATAATCATAATAAAACTAAATTATGAACAACAGACTTAAAAATGTATATGTGAGACAAAAAACTATCATTTTACCATTATTCCTTACGTTATTTACAAAAATATATTAAAGTTATTAGCTATTACCCTGGCATCATATGTCTTAATGCCATTGATTCTGATTATGCTAATTGTGGAAACATTATTTTAATAAAGTTTGTATATCTGAAAAGGATTCCTTATCTGCAGGGTCATTAGTTACTTTTCATTCATAGTCTTATCAGATATGATGTTCTGTTTCAGATCTTTACAAATTTATTTAAAGATTATTAATTATTGCTGAATATTTCCTGAATGTTTTTAATTTCCTTTGTTTCCTTTCTGTATGTTTTTGTGAGCTCCCCATGCTACTACAGTGGAAATCTAGCTCTACACACATTAATAGATTGAATTTGTTCAATATTCAATATTTTCAAGACCCTTATATCCATGATCTGAAGTTAATGAATACAACAAAATTCCCCAATTTTCTATTAGAAACTTCTGTTTATAATTCTGTAATTAATTAAACAATATTATACTTTATAAGTGCTTTATTCTTTTTACAGAGAATTTTAACTCAAATATTGTGGAAATGTGGTCAAAACTTTGAAGTTTTTAATTTTCTCTGGAATGTCTGTTATCACCGTATCAAGCAGGTTTTTGCCTTCTGTGATGTCTTTAACAGTTTGTCTCATATTATATAATAAACTGATATTAATAAATTATTTTTTTCAAGGCTTATGGTAGATATTAAATTTCTCCAGAAAGTCCATTGGTAGTTGAAATCTCCAAGCAATAAAATATTTGTAGCTTTAAAATGATTTTCCAAATGACTTAAATATTCCCAGTGTGTTATGCTCTTCATATGTGGAATATAATAACACAACATAAGTTGAATATTATTTTTGTTGGAACTATCTGCAAGTTGAAATAAAACACAGTCCAGTTCTTTTATCCGTTTAATTACGTCTAAGAGAATTGTGTTGAACCCACAAAAAGACCCCACCACCATGTTGATCTTGCCTTAAACATTCAGTTCAATGTAATCTTTATTCCACAATTCAGTTATATTATTTTATAGTTTTCATGATAAATTAAGCCCTTAAGATCTTCAATTTTATTCCTCAGACTTTGGGCATTACAGAAATAGCACTTCATAGTTATACTACATCCGCAGTGATTCTTTTTTTGGCTTTGTAATCCATTTTTTAAAAAAATATTTTAAGGAAGTCTGTTAATTTATTAGAGATATAAGAGAACCCATATGAATTTAAGTGCAGCTTGTCCTTACAAAACATTATGTAGACATAAATGCAATCTTCATAGTTCTTATCATACACCAATGTTAGTTGTCATGACCTTTTGATAAATTCATGTGCCTTAGTATGCATATAATCTGACTAAGCCACAGACACTATAATTTTGCTCATTACATAATCAGCATTACTACTACTTTCAAATATTCCTTATTATCAAGGTTAGAGTTTTACATGTAATTTAATGACGTGTGTTTTAGATAATTTAATCTCAAACCCAACAGAGCTGATATTGTAATGTTCTCTTTATCAATACCACATTGTTGCCCGCCAACTGGCTTTAGCAAGGAATCACTTAGTGGCATAATTTCAGATACATTTTCATTAGAATTTGTGAAATTGTTGGCCAACAACATATTAGCTTCAATAGTACATTCCCAGACATGTGAAAATTAGCACATATAATTCCACTACCATAGCAAGAGCTCAAAACCAATGGACACATACAGACTTTTCTTTTTACCTTTGCCACCATCCAAAATATTGGGCATAGATGTTGCTGTGAAATTAAAAATCAGTTTAGGCTCATGTGCCCTTACAAAAAGGCACAGTACCTGTACTGAACTATTTTCTCTGATACTATACTTACTGTTATTGATTCTGGCTGTAGACTAGAGTAATATTTCCCGATAAGCATTTGACACTGTCAATCTCAGCTGACTGTTTTATGATCAAATACTCTGTGGCCTTTCAGTTAACCTGGTTCTCTAATTATTTAAAGAATAAGACTGACAAGGTACTAACTGAACAAATGCAATCTATATGATTGCCTGATGATAGGCTTTACTGGAAAGGATCACCCAGATTCTGCTACAGTTTGCTGTGAGGGAAAGGTTTGTTTGCTTTTTATTTGTTGTGTTTTGTATTACTTTATTGCCTTTTTCTATTTTTGTATACTGTAATTTGTTTTCTTTACACTGTGTTTTACTTGTATTCTGCTTTTAACTGCATACTAAAACTTGAAAAGAGACCACAGCCTGTGTCTTGTGAGTCAGACAGAAATTAGAAGAGGTCAATTAAGGAGTCACACATAAGTTACAACAGGTCAGCTAAAGTTAATCATCTGTGAACTGAGGGGGTGGATCTGGGAACTAAACCTTCTATTTAAGGGGTAAAATAAAACATTTCAGAGCTTTACTGGAGAGGCTCACCCAGATTCTGCTACAGTTTGCTGTGAGGGAAAGGTTTGTTTGCTTTTTATTTGTTGTGTTTTGTATTACTTTATTGCCTTTTTCTATTTTGTATACTGTGATTTGTTTTCTTTACACTGTGTTTTACTTGTATTCTGCTTTTAACTGCATACTAAAACTTGAAAAGAGACCACAGCCTGTCTCTTGTGAGTCAGACAGAAATTAGAAGAGGTCAGTTAAGGAGTCACACATAAATTACAACAAGTCAGCTAAGGTTAATCATCTGTGAACTGAGGGGTGGAGCTAGGAACTAAACCTTCTATTTAAGGGGTAAAATAAAACATTTCCAAGCTTTACTGGAAAGGCTCACCCAGATTCTGCTACAGTTTGCTGTGAGGGAAAGGTTAGTTTGCTTTTTATTTGTTGTGTTTTTTATTACTTTATTGCCTTTTTCTATTTTGTATACTGTGATTTGTTTTCATTACACTGTGTTTTACTTGTATTCTGCTTTTAACTGCATACTAAAACTTGAAAAGAGACCACAGCCTGTCTCTTGTGAGTCAGACAGAAACTAGAAGAGGTCAATTAAGGAGTCACACATAAGTTACAACAGGTCAGCTAAAATTAATCATCTGTGAACTGAGGGGGTGGATCTGGGAACTAAACCTTCTATTTAAGGGGTAAAATAAAACATTTCAGAGCTTTACTGGAGAGGCTCACCCAGATTCGGCTACAGTTTGCTGTGAGGGAAAGGTTAGTTTGCTTTTTATTTGTTGTGTTTTGTATTATGTTATTGCCTTTTTCTTTGTTGTATACTGTGATTTGTTTTCATTACACTGTATTTTATTTGTATTCTGCTTTAACTGCATACTAAAACTTGAAAAGAGACCACAGCCTGTCTCTTGTGAGTCAGACAGAAAAATTTCCCACCCTTCCACCCGATTACTGTTGTGTTCTTAAACTCCACTGTCTGTCTATTTGCCTGCCCTTTATGTTAATTTGACCATATATCTCATTTCCTCTCTGCTTTTACTGGCTGGTGTAAGCACAAAATTATCATTTTGTGAAATCACCCCCCCTTCAACTATTTAAATTTATTGGCCATCCTACTGTATTCCATAGTACCAGAATACAAAAGTGACCACCCCCTTTCAATTTATTTTGCTGTTTTAAAAATAGTGACTCTCCACTAAAACTTAACTTTTAGACAGGTAAAACTGAAGTTATGTACTTTCACATCTAACTCCTCTAGTGCACACTGCAGTGTTTAGGAAAAAACATTTTTTATCTTACCTTTAAGTATCTATTGCAAGAACACCAGTTATTGTAGAGCCCACATTCTGCCTCTCAGTTGTCATCTTGGGATTAGTGCTTCTTTTTTCTCCTGGTGAGAGAAGGAGTGCAGGTAACTTATTTCCTGGAGGCTGCTGATCACCAGAAAGCTTAATAACTGCTTAATAAGTGACATCTTAGAATCTGTGCTTATATTCTGATCCTGGTGAGAGTAGGAGATGAGTGCATTGATTCCTGACTCTTTCTGGTTGGAGAGTGAGTGTCTGTGCTTAACATACCTGATTGGTCTGGTTGCTATTCGAGGCATCTACCATAAAAAGGCTACAACCCTGCAGACCCTTGCGTCCTCTGAGACAAGACTGACAATCACTAAACAGGCTGTGGCCTGCTTCTCTTCTTGGGATTGATGCTTAAACTAGCTAGTTTTAGCTAGAACTAGCCAATTCTTTAGTTTCAGCAGTCAAAACTATTTTCTTGTGCTCAGAACTCATTGTAAGCATTAAATAAACTACAAATTACTACAGCATTTGACTTTCCTCACTTGTCAAGAGAAAAACAGCTTTTAGTACTTAAATTAATAAGCACCTATCCAGGCATGTCCATGGGTCAGCTCCTGGTGTTTTCTCCTGTCCACATGATGAATCTGGGCATCTTGGGGCAATGTAGTAATTGCCTCATGTACACAGACAACCCTCTCTTCCTACCACCCAACACTATAACCTGTGAGAGATGCACTTATATAGCCAAACTGGAAGCCAAGCTCTCTCCATCCAAGACTGGACTAGACAGTCAAGAAGAGAAGGTTAACATCTGTACCACACCACACTCAATAAGTAGTCCTTCAAAACCCATACTACCAAAACCCACACATAGAAACACAAAGCACACACCCACATTCATACAGGCTCTCATTAAAAATCTGCCCAAGCAACAGAGACCTCCCAAGCTGAAATGCAGACAACCACCACCCCCAAATGACACATGGCCCACAAAATCAGTGAGCCACTCAATCTCACCTCATAAGGCAAAACAACATACCCAATACTCTAGTCATAGTTGACTCTATAGTCAGGCACATTGATGTCCCACTAAACAGGCTATGCAAGGAGAAAGTTACTGTCAGCTGCCTGTTGGGTGCCAGGAACCGGCACATAATGCACACACTCAGGTCACTCCACAACAAATATAAATATGACTCTGCCATTGTCCATGTTGGTGTGAATGACCTGAGATGTACCTCTCTGGACTACATAAAAAGACACATGGAGGAGCTCTCAGATCTTGTAGCCCAGGAGGGTATGACTCTAGCCCTGAGTAGCATCCTGCCATCGCCCAGAATTATACCACAGTACAAGGACAAAATGATTGACTTCAACAATTGGTTAAGCTTCTGGTGTCATTCTAAGGGGATACAGTATCTGTCTGCCTGGGACAACATGGTCGACAGACCCCGATGCTTTGCCAGAGATGGCCTGCATCTGTTACAGTTGGGATTCCGGATACTGGCTAAGGCTCTTGCCAGCCCTATAGTGCCTTTTTTAGGCAAGGTTCAAATGCTAAATTCAACACTGTAACAGGTACAAGCAAGCAAACTCTGAGGGTAATGCTACTCAATGTTAGAAGTCTAAACCTCAAAATGCACTCACTCAAGGCACTCCTTAAAATTGAAAACATCGACATCTGTGCAGTGACAGAGACCTGGTTCAAGGCTCCAGAGAGCACCCCTGCATTACCAGACTATAATTCATACCACACCTTTCGGCCACCTAACCGGGACCTAAACACTAAAGGAGGAGGAGTGTCCATATTCATTAAGGATATCCACACCTCCTGTCTAGTTGCTCAACATAATGCATCCGAAATTATTCAAGTGCAACAAACACTGGGCAAGACTGCAATCCAGGTTGTAGCTTGTTCAGATCCCCCACTATACCCCAGGATTCCCACTTTTCATTTCTTAAGATACTGGAAAATATTAGGGTACAACTCAATACCTTAATTATGGGTGATTTCAAATACCCCACCATCAACTGGGAAAACTACTCATATACCAATGCATTCGCTCAGCATTTTCCAGAATTCATAAATTCCAACACCTTGGATCAGCTTGTCCACACCCCCACCAGGAGCAGCAATATCCTGGACCTGGTCATTACCAATATGGGTAACTGGTGTTCCACGCAAGAGGTCAACTCCTCATTGGTCAGATCTGACCACAAGCTAATCACTCTAGACATCCATATCCCACCCCCACCCCCCCATTAAGGAAACCACTGTCAAAAACTACTCCAAAGCCAGCTTCCTGCTTCTTAAGACAGAAGTGGCAAACTTCACGACACCCATGTAGAGACGAAAAATAGAGGTACGACTGCTGAATCTTACACATATGTACTGTATAAGCACATACACGAGTGTATGGATCGTGCCATCTCCAACAGAACCAAGACACTATCCTCCAAAAAAAGGAAGCCAATCTGGTGGTCCCCTGCCATAAACAAACTCTAAAACAGAAGGAAGAAGCTATTGCAAAAAAGAGTAAAATCCCAAGATTGGAGGAACTCCCTGTTCAGCCTCAGCAAGAAGCTGAGATCCCTCATAAAATCCTCCAAAGCCAGTTATGAAAATAAAATCCCCACTGATTCCAAAGACAACCACAAAGCATTCTACAGCTTTGTCAAGAATCTCAATGGCAACACTCAGATCTGCTCTGAGCTGCAGCACAATGGCACTAAATATACAGAACCAACCGATATTGCCAACATCCTGGTAGATAGGTTTGGTGCTAACTTTACTCTCACCCTCCAAAGGGCCCATCTTAATACCAGAAGAATGCAAACCCCCTGTAATCATGGATGAACAAGTAAAGATCGCACTTTCCAAAGCCAAGAATACAGCGTCCATGGGACCAGACAACATCCCAGGCTGAGTACTGCATGAACTACAGAACGAACTGGTATCACACCTAAGTACCATGTTCATTCATAGCCTCACCTCAGGCTATGTGCCTACTGAATGGTGCACAGAGATGGTTATCCCATTCCACAAAGGGGGTGCCACCATGGACCACAGAAACTACCGCCCCATTAGCCTGACAAGCCTGGTCTGCAGGGCCATGGAACGTATCATCTTAGAGCTTATAAACAAAGATATAGGTAACTTCCAAACCCTGGACCCCAATCAGTTTGGGTTTGTAAAAGGTAGATCATGTCTACTAAACCTGATTGACTTCTTTGAAGCAGTCACTAGAGCTGTAAATGAGGGCAAGGTAGTGCACACAGTCTATTTGACCTCGCCAAGGCTTTCAATACCACCCCCCACTCTGGAATTATAGATAAACTCACAAAACTTGGCATAAATCCCTATGTCACAAGATGAGTGGCCAACTGGCTCACTGACAGAACCCACACATTAAAAGTAGCCAACTCCAAGTCCGACTTCAGACCAGTGACAAGTGGACTACCACAGGGTTTGGTCCTGGGTCCTCTCCTGTTCAGCATCTACTTCTCTGAAGTGCAGGTCATCACAGAAGGTCTTTGGCTAACAAAGTTTGCAGATGACTACAAACTGGGAGGCATAATAAAATCACCTAATGATGTAGACATTCTACAAAACGGCCTCACAGAGACAGATGCTTGGTGTTAATGTCATGGCCTCAAGCTCAATGCCAAGAAGTGCATTGTCATCCCCTTTGAGAAAAAATTGGTACCCATGAACTACCACATAGGCGGTAGCTCACTAAACATTGAAAGTGTAGTAACAGACCACGGGACACAGGTGGACAGTAGTCTCTCCTTTGATAACCACATCGCCACAGTAGTTAGGAAATCCTTCTACATGGCACACCTCATCACAAAAGGGTTCTCCTCTAGAAAAAAGGAGGTCATTGCTCCTCTCTATTCATCCCTCATCAAACCCATTATAGAGTACAATGGCCCATTTGGCATGTATCTCACAAGACACCTACAACAATTGGAAAGGCCACAGAAATACCTCACTAAGAGGATTACCGGCCTCAAACAGATGCCATAAGCAGACCATCTCAAAAAACTCCAGCTCTACTCCATCGCAGATTGCCTACTCAGAGGCGATCTCTGCCTAACATACAAAGCTATGTCAAACCCAGAGCTGTTGGACATGCTACACTTAAAGAAATCCCAATCTCTCTGAACCACATGCTCTAGGGACCTAAACCTTGTCACCACAATAAACAGAACATGCTGGAGGGATAGATTCCTGTGCCAGAGACTTTCCATACTCTGAAACAAGCTACCCATTCATGTCAAGCAAAGCTCCTCATTGGCCCTCTTTAATAAAAATATTGACGACTGGATGGGAAATAAAAAATTCACCCTGGGGATCACTTCTGTGGCACTGTTTGACAGGGGCACAGGAAAATAATTTTCTTGGGTGGAGAAAGCAAGGGAACCTTTTGGGTAGGCTTATATAGGCCCCAGGGCTGATAGCTCGGTACCTACCTATGAACCTATGAACCTATGGCAAACAGTTAAAAAGAGCCTCACTGTTTTGTTGTAGGTTCTCTTCTTTTTTCACTATTTGTTAATTCACTTGCAGTCAGTCCCTTGCAGATCCATGATCCATGGCATCAGTTCTGCAAATGGTACGATTTGGAGAAATTCCTGTAAGGACCACATTTACTCTATTCATAAATATTCTTTATACATAAATATAAACTGTATAATTTATATACATACACACACACACACACACACACATATATATATATATATATATATATATATATATATATATATATATATATATATGTATATGTATATGTGTACACACACACACAGACACACACACGCACACATATATATGTATATACATACATACATTATGTATAGAAGAATATATAGATATTCTTTACTCCACAGAGATTTATCACTAGTCTGTATTGGGATTAATCAGCTAATACTAATGTCCAACATAGTAAAAATAAAAATAATACCTTTTGGATCCCACAGATAAAGCACATCAGGCTCAGAAATAGTACAGACTGAAGCAGTAGAGAACTTTTAAACATTTTTCAGTTAATCACAGGAGTCTGAAAACCTCCTGTCATGTATTCAAACCTATAGGCAGCTGCAAGGGGTTGTCAGTTTCTTTTGTTGGGGATGCCTTCTCATCTCAGTAGATTTCTTAAGACCCAAAGTTTGAACTCCTAGAAGTATGAGTTACCATACAAAATATTAACTATAGCTTCATACTCAACTGTAGCTCTCCCTTCATGTCCCCTGCGGTCCTCTAAGCCATATCAAGACTTTAACTGAAATCGTATTAACCCAAATACATTTATACTCTGTGATTTCAATTATGAATCCATAAACTGGTTGACCTACACTACCGATGACTTGCACTCCCACTGCTTCCTTGAATCTATAAATGTGAACTGCCTTGAACAAATAGTAAATGTCTCAAGTAAGGTCCCCATTATTCTTGATCTTGTCTTCTCAAATACTCTCCTTTTTGCATAATTCCATTTGTAGCATTCTTCCTTGTTAAATCTGACCACAAGTCTGATTTTTCTCATTTAAAGCTGATGGTAGCACTTAGATGAATACTTCTGTGTCCAGGGACGTCTCTAACAAGAATCTCCTGCAACCGCTCAGTGACCTAAAGACATTTCATTGTAATCCTTCCCAGACAGACCTGATAGCTAGAGTTACCATCTATGCCTCTGAGTTCTAGACCAATCTAAATAAATGCATCAATAAGGCAATTCTAGGAGGTCACATTCTATTGACCTTAACTGAACACTTAAGCACACTAGCAAGGAATTCAAAAGTGTGATTAGGAAACTTAAAGATGAATTTAAACTTAAACAGATGCATAAAACAAAAGTAACTACAAGTCTTTCATGCCTTCTGCAAAAAAATGTGTTCTAATGTTCGCTGAAGGTAGTCTTGCAAACAGTTTTCAATCTGTATGCATTCACAGAAACTAACTTCATTGAGTTGAGTTGAATCCCAAGGGATAAGAACTGAAGCAAAGGCAACCCATTGCATGTCACCTTCCTTTGTGTAGCCAAGCATGTGCAGGGGCTGTAGGGTTGTAAATGTAAAAATCTACACCACCCTGATGGCTACCTTAATGATGGCCCCTTTCAGTCTGCTCTCATCCTGATGACAGGGAGCAAATAGGCCAATAAACTGAGAAAAGGTCTGATGGTCAGAAAGCGGGGGGAACAAAAAATACAAAAAAATGTGACTTATCTAGACCCTTATTAAACATATTTAACATGAGCCTAGCTAATGATATGTACCCAAGATGTAGAGAACAGCTGTCATAAGGTCCTTCCTCAAGGTCCTTACAAACACGAACCCTAGTAACTATAAGCACATCAGTCTCACCAGCCTAGTCTGTAAAGCCATGGATAATATCATTGCTGACTTCATAAATTTAGACACTGAAAATCTCTTAATGAGCCAAAATAAATCAGGCTTTGTCAAAGTTCAGTCCTGCCATCTCAACCTTGTTAATTTCTTTGAAAAAGATAACTGAAGTGGTAAACAGGGGTCATGGAATTCACACAGTGTAGTTTGATCTAGTGAAGCCATTTGATACTATTTCCTATGCTGGTATTATCAATAAACTTGTAAACCTGAATATTAAACCATATACTATGATGTATATAGCTAACAGGTTAATGGACAGAACCCATATTCTTACAGTTGCAGGTATATCCTCAGGAAATAAAAATGTCATAAGATGATTTCCCTCAGGGCTTTATACTGGGTCCTTTACCATTAGCACTTACTTCTCAGATCTTCAAGCCAGTATCCCCAGGCTCTTGCTCACTAAGTTTGCAGATTACTTTAGACTAGGGGACTGTTACTCAGACTACTGCTGGCATTTATGTACTGCAGAAATGGGTAAACTATGCAAATAACTGGTGCAAGAACAATATTATAAAACCTAAATGCACAAAAAAAATGTAAAACCCAGTACGAATACTATCTTAGGTCTCCACTAAAAAGAGGCCACCGGCCAGTTAACAAAGCATGCATAAATAAATAAACAAATAATGTTAGTCTGGAAAACAACTTATTGTTCCACAGCTTATCACATAGAAGACACACCTTTAAAGTGTCTATGTCAGTAGAAACCTAGGTACCCTTGTGAATAATCCCATACCCTTTGACCATGATGTCTCCACTACAGTTAACCCAGTTAACAAAGCATGCATAAATAAACAAATAATGTTAGTCTGGAGAACAACTTATTGTTCCCCAGCTTATCACATAGAAGACATACCTTTAAAGTGTCTATGTCAGTAGAAACCTAGGTACCCTTGTGAATAATCCCATATCCTTTGACCATGATGTCTCCACTACAGTTAAGAAATCCTCTTATCTGACCCAATTAATAACCATGGGTATCTTATACAGAGCTTTCAAAGCATTACTTCCCCTTTACTCTCCTCTTTCCATCGCATCATTCACTATAATACTCTTTTTGTCATGTACCTTTCAAAAATATCATTCAGCATGAGCAGTCCCAAAGATCATATCCCTTACTTATCTTAACTGATTAGCCACAATTGCCCTGTATTTTCTCTTCTACAGATTCCTCCATGATTTGTCATATTTAGCCTTTCATGCCATGAAAGACCCTACCCTCTTGACCTCTTGTGTATTCATAGATCTAATTGTTTCTTGATCATTAATGTGTATTACTGTAACAGTTATCAACAAATTAATAGGACATGCTGGCAAGACTGTTTCATACCCCACAGCATTCCCTACCGTTATAATAAGCTGTCTCTGCATGTTAAACAAAACAGTACCAATATAAAAAATCAGGTATCCAGAGCAAATAGCTATATATACAAGATCCTTAGACTCACAACTGGACCTACCAGAAACTTTTTTAGTGTAATGTAAATGTTCCAAATAAATAAAAGGTCCTTCTTTGATAAATCCACAGATCGAACACCTGTTACACTTAAACATTCCTGGACTTCTTTGTGTGTGTACTGAAATCACTTTAGTGTGGTCATGTTCTAAAAACTTCTTAAGAGTATTTTCTTTTTTATAAACAAAACAAGGTTTACTACCAAATAAACTAAACAAGTCACTGTTACCCTCTATAATTTTCCAGTTATTAATAATTATTTTTTGAATGACCTTACTATCTTAGATCATACTAATACTAAACTGAGGCATGTCGTCTACTGACTTGTTCACATAAGTTGTCTCACTAGTACCAGATTTGATTACAAACCCTACTAATGCACATTGGTATTTACATAACTACAAGAGCAGAAGGTTTCTGAATCAGATTTATTTTATAAATTGATCACATTGACCTAATACCCACATACTGACAACAGAGGCTTGTTATACCAATGGCTGTTATGACAGACTTTAGTTTCCTATTAGGATTAATAGAGTGCACAGCTATTTTATATTTGTTACAGTTACTAATATATGTTATTTTAACACATTTCTGTAAGGGTGCAGCTAATTTGACATCAGTGTGTATATGCTAGAAGTGTGGTAGGGCAGAAAGTAGAATGCAAAGTGTTTTACATGCCTATTGCCTACTACTTCCCTTAAGATTTTTTGTTAATGCTCTCAAGGGACTTTAACTGGTGTTTGTGTGTGAATGTATATTTTCAGAGTTAATGTTAAAGTGGGGAACATTTTCACAATTATTTGAATGTTGGTATCCCACAATTCCACTGGAGTGGGTGGAGTTACATTATTATACATGCAAATTTTATGTTGATTAGTGTTCAGATTTTAGGCCAGTTGTACCTACTTTTCATGGGCCTTTATCCTGATTTTTGATGTCTTCAGGTTGTGTGGTATGATTCATAATAGATCATTAGAATTAGTCTGGAGCATAATTTACTTCATTTTTTTAGCACTGCAAGAAGGTGAGACCTAATGATGACCAGAATCCAGCCTTGCCCTAGTATGGTGGGACTCTTACCCACTAAAACACCCCCCAACACTGGGTCAATTCTAGTCTGCTAGAGATCATATTCTTACCTTGCTGTATAAGAAATGGCATTGGTTCTCCATACGGCCATAAATCGGAATTGAACTCACCGCTCATTGGTTTAACACCCGATGCCCCAACCCACTGCACCAAGCAGGAGTCTTTGGGTGGATCTATGATAAACCAACTTTTGTCTTGACAATTTTCTGTTACATTCCATTTAAAATTCTTTTGGGGTTTCGATTTTTAGTTGCCGAAAATAGACAAAATGTGATAGTTTTTTATAGGTCTTGTGCTTCTGGCTGTGTATGGTTTAGTTAAATTATTATTTGTGACTCTCTAGCTAAAAAGACTAGTTGTCATCTTCTCCTTTCATCTGCTCCTATTAGTGGTCACCACGGCAGATCATAGGTCTGCAGAACAAGTGGCAGCAGAGTTTTATGGTGTCAAGTTTCAAGTCCAGTGCCCAACCTTACTCAGAAGACACAAGCACACACTCATACCTAGGGCCAATTTTAAATGTCCAATCCATCTGCAACATGTCTTGGAAATATAGGAGGAAACAGGAGCACCTGGAGGAAACCCAGACAAACACAGGGAGGACATGCAGACTCTACACGGAAGGCACCCCAGCCAAAAATCAAACCGGAGAGCCTCTTACTGTGAGGTGACCACACTAACTGCTGCACCACTGAGTTGTCCAGCTATAAAGAATAGTCTGCAGGAGTTTCTCAGCTGTTAAATGCTATTCATCATCATCATTATAACATTGTGTATATAACTTTAAGTATGCAATTATATGCATGTGCTTACTTGTATGAGTAAATCTCAATATTATAATTGACAAATTATACTTATGTGAAAGTAATGTGTTACTTTAGTTAGTAACTAGTAATAGTAACATATTACTTTTTTAGAAAAGTAATAAGTAATAGTAATATATTGCTTTCACTGAAAAGTAACTAGTAATAGTAACTTATTACTTTTATAAGTAACTAGCACAATACTGACAGTACCTTTGTTACATTAAAAATTGACCTTTACAACTGGATGGGCATTCACAAATTCCACCTGAACCTATCCTATATAACCCTTCCCAAGGCAGGAGCAAACTCTTAATGGGTGTATGGAGCTAGACTAATAGTCTAAACACTGACTGCCTAGCATTTACCTATTAACCTATTTAGGACCACGCAGTCACATTATTTACTTATATCAGACCACACTTACCAGAACATCTATTTTTTAAAACATAAGCATAAATGTCATCTGCCTTTAAAACACATGCACTGTTAAGAAAAGTAGCTAGAAAGACTCCAGCCGAAAGGGTAACAATCCTTTCCTTAGAATAAGCACATCCAGTTAGAACAAACTCCTAATCAGGCACCCTACAACCAAAATATAAATAAATAAATGTCAGTTCATCAGAGGAACTTCAATATGTCAACATCACTGTACAATTATAGCCAGGGCAAAGCAGTTCAAGATGTACAAGATGCAACATGAAGTCCAACTTCTTAATAGTACATTAATATGGAAAATAATAGATATCAGTAAGTGTAGACAACTAAACATAATTCTGACACCAAAAACCTTTATCAGAACATTCAGATTGACTTTCTCAATAACCAGTGATTCGAACAACCCATAGGATGGACTACAGTACTCATCAAGGACATTCTGCATAGTAGGACCATAAATATGGAATTCCATTCTGGATGATATAAAGTCTTTATCCATATTATCTGGCATTATTTGTATAATTAAAAAATACTCAAAGAAGAAACCATCCATAAATATCACACTTACATAATCAAGATGCAAGTACAGTGATCTCAGAGTGATATATATATATATATATATATATATATATATATATATATATATATATATATATATATACACCTTTTGGCCCCCTGCCAACAATGTAAAAATGTGTTCCACTTTAGTTATGGGATACTGCTCCAAATAAGTTACTTGCTTAACAGTTAACTTATAAACTCCACACAGTCTGGTAGTTCCATCATATTTCAATAAGTACCATTCTGGATATTTCACAGCAATAGTTATTTTCTCTATCAATAATTTCTTTATATCTTCTTACTTAGCAATCATAGCATAATGAACTGCTCTAGGTCTAAAAATCTGTTTATGGCATCTGGCTGAACATGAATATTAATCATGATTCCTTTAAACATAGCTAGTTCTTCTTAATACAGAACTTCCTGTATATGTAGCATTTTTTCTAGAGCTTCACTTTTAGAATAGTTGTGCTTTATTTCTCCCCGGTTTAAGTTAATGTTGCTTAGTTAGTTTCAACAAAGTAAACCTGGTCCTTTAACTTCTGCAGCTATCTGAGGTAATGTTTCCTTTTATTATAAGCATCCTTTACATTAGCAAAGCCTATCCTTGTATATGTTCTGTATATGTTTTCAATATAAGATCATGTTGTTGCAAAATTGTGCTACTGATCTCTCTGAAATTATGTTCATTGTTTACACTGGTGCTGTTCCTAGAATCAACCTCAAAGTTCACAGCTCACCTACTAGCTTAATTTCTACCAGGGATGATTTAACACTTTCATTTTCATGGTGAGCATAGGAAATATTTATTCTGCACTCAATGTACTGCTTTCACTAGCAAGAACATTAGTAGAGGAATAAGTACTAAATGTCCTAGCTTTTTCAATTTATTTTTGCAATATGCCCAGTTCTACCATTTTTGCCTTAAACTTACACTGAAAAGCTATATGCAATTTAGCTAGGCAGTTCTAACATGCAATAGGGTTTCTGCAATCCATGTCCTTATAACCTTGCCCTTTGCACTTCTGCAATGATGCATTATTGTAGTCTATTTTATTTGTGACACATATACACTTTTATATATTTCCACTACTATAGCAATATTTAAGCCGTTTTCAAATGTGAGGTTATTTTCTGACTATAACCTTCTTTGTTTATATATTCATTATTTATTCCATGTGCAATCTTGCCTCTTAACGTCTACTATAATGACTCTCAATAATTTTAGTCTTGGGCTAACTTTCTCATTTAGTCATTCATATAATTAGATTATGAAAGCTTTCTGATGTAATACTCAAAACTATATCTGAACTATTTTTTCTAGATTTAGGACTAAAACTATGTTGTCATAAATTTATGAGGCCATATAAACCTCTTTACTAAGCTTCTCAGAACAGAGGAAAAATATTTTCACGTACATGTGCATGCCTAGGTATGCCATGTTTTCTGTCTTTATTTATAATCTTATTGGTAACAAAAAAAAAAGAATACTCTGAAGTATTCTCCTTCTTCTTCCCAAGATTGGACTGTCACTTCAAATGTAGTCAGAATACCAAAAGTTACTATAAGCTAAATTAATTAAATTCTTTGATATGTTTGCTATATTTTTAAATCCTATAGACTAACCTACAGAAAATCTGGGATAAGATTTTTGATATAGTTGCTTCCTAGTAGCTACAAGTATTATTTCCCCTTTTAACAGAAACATTGGTATTGGATTATCATTCAGATCCCGCCCTTATCTTGGTGGTACAGTAAGTTAGAACTATATAGCTTACCAATTAGTTGAATGCTTACAATTGTATGACACATTTGTAAATAAGTCTATTATAGTTTTTATGTATGTTAGATATAATGACATTTATTCTCATCATATATAGCCTTTGTATGTTTGAAAGTGTTACTTCATTTCAAAAACTATTCAATAATGATTTTTGAAAAAAAAAATCCTATAGACAATGTCATCAAAAGTAATGTAATATAATATATATAATATTGATATTACAGTTCAATACCTTAAATGTTTCAAACAATTCATTAAGTAATGCACACTCCATTTCAACACACCAACTTTGCAATATACTAGTGAATAACTCCACAGCTTGGAAGGTTTAGGAAAGCTTAGCACAGTGCCAGGAATTCAGGGGAGTGAATACTAGCTTGAAATGGACATTAATGTCAAGTATATCATAGCTAAACTTTTCTTTGAGCAATATGTAGCATCTGGATATAACATGTGAATACAAAACACATTACAACCTCAGTGCTATGTATTTGCCCTTACTGCATATTAGCACAGTAAAGCAATAATAAACAGAGACAGATGTTGTTATTCATTGTGTCATTACTCACTGGCTTCTGTTCATAGGTTCATAGGTAGGTACTAGGCTATTGGCCCTAGGGCCTATATAAGCCTAGCCAAACGGTACCCTGGCTTTTGCCACCCAAGAAAATTATTTTCTTGTGCCCCTGTCAAGCAGAGCCACAGAAGTGATCCCTGGGGTGAATTTCCTATCTCCCATCCAATCATCAAGATTTTTCTTGAAGAGTGCTAATGAGGAGCTTTGTTTGATATAGATAGGTAGTTTGTTCCAGAGTATGGGAAGTCTCTGGGACAAGAATCTATCCCTCCAGCATGTTCTGTTTATTGTGGTGACAAGGTTTAGGTCCCTAGAGCGTGTAGCTCGGAGGGATTGGGATTTCTTTACATGGAGCATGTCCAACAGCTCTGGGTTTGGCATAGCTTTGTATGTTAGGCAGAGATCGCCTCTGAGCAGGCAATATGTGACAGAGTAAAGCTGGAGTTTTTTGAGACAGTCTGCGTAGGGCATCTGTTTGAGGCCAGTAATCGGGCATCTGTTTGAGGCCAGTAATCCTCTTTGTGAGGTATTTCTGTGGCCTTTCCAGTTGTTATAGATGTCTTGTGAGGTACATACCAAAAGGGGCGTTGTACTCTATAATGGGTCAAATGAATGATGAGTAAAGGGGAACAATGACCTCTTTTTTCCTGTATGAGAAACCTTTTGTGATGAGGTGTGCCATGTAGAAGGATTTCCTGACTACTGTGGTGATGTGATTATCAAAGGCGAGACTACTGTCCACCTGTGTCCCAAGGTCTCTTATCACACTTTCGGTGTTAAGTAGACTACCACCTATGTGGTAGCTCATGGGTACAGATTTTTGCCAAAAGGGATGACAATACACTTTTTGGCATTGAGCTTGAGGTCATGGCTTTGACACCAGGCATCTGTCTCAGTGAGGCCCTTTTGTAGGATGTCCACATTGTTAGGAGATTTGATTATGGCTCCTAGTTTGCAGTCATCTGCGAACTTTGTTATCCAAAGACCTTCTGTGTTAGCCAGTACTTCAGAGAAGTAGATACCAAACAGGAGACGACATAGGACTGAACCCTGTCATACTCCACTTGTCACTGGTCTGAAGTTGGATTTAGAGTCTGCTACTTTCACAGTGTAGGTACGGACAGTGAGCCAGCTGGCAACCCATCTTGTGACATAGGGATTTATACCTAGTTTAGTGAGTTTGCCTATAATTCCAGAGTGGGGGATGGTGTCAAAAGCCTTGGCGAGATCTAGATAGGCTGTGTGTACCACCTTACCCTCATCTACAGCTTTGGTGACCGCTTCAAAGAAGTCTATCAGGTTTAGGAGACATGATCTGCCTTTTACAAACTCGAACTGGGAAGGGTCCAGAGTTTGGAGATTACCAATGTCATTGTTTATAAGTTCCATGATGATATGCTCCATAGCCTTGCAGACCAAGCTTGTCAGGCTAATGGGGTGGTAGTTCCCGGGCCCCGTGGTGGCTCCCCCTTTGTGGAGTGGGATAACTGTTGCTGTGCACCATTCAGTGGGCACAAAGCCTGAGGTGAGGCTATGATTGAACATGGTACTTAGGTGGGGTGCCAGTTCATTCTGTAGTTCATGTAGAACACAGCCTGGGATGTTGTCAGGTCCATTGGATGCTGTGTTATTGGCTTTGGAGAGTGCATTTTTTTACCTGTGCAGCCGTGATTACAGGTACTTTGCATTCTTCCAGTATAGAGATGGGCCCTTTAGGGAATGAGAGAAGGATAAAGTTAGCACTGAACCTATCTGCCAGGATGTTGGCAATATCAGTTGGTTCTGTATATTTAGTGCCATTGTGCTGTAACTCAGAGCAGATCTGAGTGTTGCCATTGAGATTCTTGACATAGCTATAGAATGCTTTGGGTTTGTCTTTAGAATCAGTGGTGATTTTGTTTTTGTAACTAGCTTTGGAGGATTTTATGAGGGATCTCAGCTTCTTACTGAGGCTGACCACGGAGTTCCTCCAATCATGGGATTTTCCTCTTTTTTGCAACAGTTTCTTTCTTCGGTTGTAGAGTTTGTTTATAGCAGGGGATCACCAGATTGGCTTCCTCTTTTTGGAGGATAGCATCTTGGTTCTGTTAGGGATTGCACAATCCATGCACTCGTGTAAGTGCTTATAAAGTGCAATTATACAGGATTCAGCAGTCGTATTTCTGTTGTCCATCAGCATGGGTGTCGTGAAGTTTGCCACTTCTGTCTTAAGAAGCGTTAAGTTGGCTTTGGAGAAATTTTTTACGGTGGTTTCCCTAATGGGGGGGGGTGGGGCTAGGATGTGGATGTCTAGGGTGATTTGCTTGTGGTCAGATCTGACCAATGAGGAATTGACCTCTGGTGTGGAACACCGGTTGCCCATTTTGGTAATCACCAGGTCTAGGATATTGCTGCCCCTGGTGGTGGTGTGGATAAGTTGATCCAAGGCATTGGAATTTATGAATTCCAGAAAACATTGAGCACAAGAGTTGGTACATGAGTAGTTTTCTCAGTTAATGATGGGTTAGTTGAAATTGCCTATTATTAGGGTGTTAGGTTGTACCCTAATATTTTCCAGTGTATCAAGAAATGAGGAGTGGGAATCCTGGGGCATGGTGGGGGATCTGTAGCAAGCTACAATTTGAATTGCGGTCTTGCTCAGAGTTAGGTGCACTTGGATAATCTCAAATGCATTATGCTGAGCAACTAGCCTGGAGGTGTGAATATCCTTAATGAATATGGACACGCCTCTGCCTTTAGTGCTTCGGTCCACGTTAGGTGGCCGAAAGGTGTGGTATGAATTATAGCCTGGTAATGCAGGGGTGCTCTGTGGAGCCTTGAACCAGGTCTCTGTCACTGCACAGATGTCGATGTTCTCCATTTTAAGGAGTGCCTCGAGTGAGTGCATTTTGAGGTTTAGACTTCTAGCATTGAGTAGCATTACCCTCAGATTTTGCTTGCTTGTACCTGTTACAGTGGTGAATTTGTCATTTGAATCTTGCCTAAAAAGGGCACTATAGGGGTGGCAAGAGCCTTAGCCAGTATTCAGAATCCCAAGGGCGACAGGTGCAGGCCATCTCTGGCAAAGCATCATGGTTTGTCGATCATGTCATCCCAGGCAGACAGATACTGGATCCCATTAGAATGACACCAGAAGCTTAGCCAATTGTTGAAGTCAATCATTTTGTCCTTGTACTGTGGTATCATTCTGGGTGATGGCAGGATGCTACTCAGGGCTAGGGTCATACCTGCCTGGGCTACAAGATCAGAAAGCTCCTCCATGTCTCTTTTCATGTAGTCCAGGGAAGTAAGTCTTAGGTCATTCACACCAACATGGATAATGACAGAGTCATATTTGCACTTGCTGTGGAGTGACCTGAGTGCATGCGTTATGTGGTGGATCCTGGCACCTGACAGGCAGCTGACAGTGACTTTCTCCTTGTTTAGCCCGGTGAGTGGAACATCAGTGTGCCTGACTATAGAGTCACCTATGACTAGAGTGTTAGGTACATTGTTATGCCTTATGGGCTGTGATTGAGTGGCACACTGAGTTTGTGGGCTATGTGTCATTTGGGTTGTGTTGGGGGGTGGAGGTTGCTTGCGTTTCTGCTTTGGAGGTCCCTGTTGCTTGGATAGATTTTTTTTTGAGAGCCTCCACAAATGTAGGTGTGTGTTTTAGTGGTTTAGCTTTTGAGGGACTATGTGATGAGTGTGGTGTGGTGCAAGTGTTTACCTTCTCCTCTTTACTGTCTAGTTCAGTCTTGGGTGAAGAGAGTTTTGCTTCCAGTTTGGTTATATAAGTGCATCTCTCACAGGTTGTAGTGCTGGGTGGTAGGAGGAGAGGGTTGTCTGTGTACATGAGGCAATTGCTACATTGCCCCAAGATGCCTAGATTCATCAGGTAGACAGGAGAAAACACCGGGAGCTGACCCTTAGACATGCCTGGATAGGTGCTTATTTATTAAGTACTAAAAACTGTTTTCCTCTAGACAAGTGAGGAAATTTGAGTGCTCTAGTAATTTGTAGCTTATTTAGTGCTTACAATGAATTCTGAACAAGTGCTGAGCTCAAAGAAACAGATGTGAGTGCTGAAACTAGAAAACTGGCTATTTCTAAGAAACAAAATTAAGCTAGAAGGCTTCCCTCCAACACAGAAAGGCTTGGGGTGCAGAAGCTTACAAACAGTCCTGGATACAGCAAATCTGTATCTGGACTAGACAACTAATAGGAAAGTTAAACAGCAAAGAACCAAACCAGGAAGTAAATGCACACACAGCCAGGAGATGGAACAGTTCGTTGTAAGTTCACCAAAGCAGATTCAATAAATCCAGGCAGGCACCAAACGAATTCAAATAATTCCTTTATTCAGAACCACAGAATGATAACACACAAGCGCTTTCGCTCAGACAAATTCTGAGCTTTATCAAGTGACACCAAGCTGTTAAATCAGGTGTCTTATATACCTTGAGAATCCTAAATTAATTAGGAAGCACTACCAATTGACATTTTAAAGAGACTGTGCGCTTTTCCACATATTTAAAAATTCCATTAAAACAAAATATATAAAACTAATGGTAAAGTATGCTTAAAATAATGCATTAATGCATCTATTACTGCTAAAAATGTTAATAACATAAAAATAAGCAAAACATTGTACACTATTTCCCTGATGTTTAACTTTGTAGTGAAACTTGCTGTGTGCAAAAACCTGCACTTCTTTTGAAAACTGAGATAAGATGGAATGACTTGACATACCAAATGTTGTTCACATAGTTGTGATATAAAGCTAATGCCTATTGTGGGTATAATAATATTTTCTTGGCCTCATTGACAGCCCTGCTAGAAAAAGAGAACAGTGTATCTTGATTAAATTAAACTGTGCTGTGCAATAGGTCATTCCTTAACATAGACTTTGTGCGGTATACCATTAAGTAAAAAACATGTCTGTGTGCATGGATGCTTGTCATAAATAATTATGTGAGGAATATCAAACTAAAGTCTTGCCCTTCTTAATTTCAATAGTGGCTTGATACTGATCATACCGTTAAGCCAAGGGGGTCTCCCAGCATCTAACTTTAATTGCCAAAGGAGTTCTTGGTATTCCAGAGTTGATTCCCAATCACCCCCCCTGGCATCAGGCTCAACTTGTTCCAGTACCATAAATCTCAGTTTTATGTTTGGACAGGTCAGGGAGTGCTTGTAAAAAGCGTTGGTTTCCTTCTTTTTGTTTATATCGTAAAAATGTTCATATATCCGCTTACGGAATTCCCTTTCCGTTTTTCCTACATAGAAACTGTTACATGTGGTGCAGAAGCCTAAATAGACCACTCCCTTGCTACCACATGTAAAATGGCCTGCTGGGTAGATTTTAAACCTTCTGGATGGAATGGTGATGCCTTTTTCTTCCAAGATGGCATGGCATTGGCTACATGCCCCGCATTTGAACGTACCCTTTCTTGCTGGGTTGATTTTCCTTTTAATATTCTGCTTTTTTTCAAACATTTCCTTAAGATTGGTACCCCTTCTCCTTACAAATGAGGGTTGGTCAGGCAATAGCCCCCTAAACTCTTCAAAGAGGGCGAGTACAGGCCAATATTTTCTTATAGATTCCTCCATTTCCCTTGAATGCAAAGAATAGGTGTAGATAAAGCTGTTCTTAAATTCATTGGTAATAACGGGAACAGAACTGGCTGGTGTGCCCGTTCCCTTGCCCAAAAGGGGTGGGTAGACAGTTCCTCTTTTGGAATTTACCTCCTCGACCAGGCTTTTAAAGAGGTCCAAAGGATAGCCCCTTTCTAGGAACAAACCTTCCAAAAACTTGACTCCTGCCATGTAGTCGTCATGTCCACTACAAATCCTACTTGCCCTGATGAGTTGTCCTTTGACGATGCCTTTTTTCTGGAAAAAAGGATGTGCACTCTCAAAGTGCAGGACAGAGTTGGAAAAAGTGGGTTTGCGATACAGTTTGGATTGAAAACTGTTGTCCAAGTAATTTTTGTATATGGTGACATCCAAATAATGCAATTGGTCTGGATCGATGGAATGGGTGAACTGCAAATAATTGGTACTTGCGTTAATGTGGACCAAAAAACTCAAAAGCTCATCCTCAGACCCTTGCCACAAATGCAAATATCGTCGAGGTAATGTCTATAGAGGAGCAGATGTTGTTCCCAAGGGGGGACCAACACAAACTTGTGCTCCCATACATGAAGCACCACGTTGGTATAAAAGGTGGCACAAGATGCCCCCATTGCTACTCCTTTACTTTGCTTGAAGAGTTCTCCATTGAAAAAGATGAAATTGTTACGTAGTACGATTTCCATGAATTCAGTGACCAAATTGCTTAGTCTGTTGTTCATGTCAGTTTCCTTGGTGAGAAACTCGCCAAACCAATCCAGACCCTCATCATGAGGAATACTTAAAAAGAGATCCTTGATGTCAACAGTCACCAACAACAATTCAGGAGAAAACTTGGTAGTAGGAAAATCACACAGAAAATGCCAGGAGTCCTTGCATACATGCGTGAGCAGGGGGGTGAATCTCTTGGTCAGACAATCAATAAATTTGCCAATGGGTTCTGTGATTCCTCCTGCCCCTGCCACTATTGGCCTAAATGCTGGCGGATTGGTTCCCTTATGGATTTTAGGGATGCCAAACAAAACCGGTATCCTTGGTTTTTCTACATGTAAATAGTTGTAGAGCTTTTCATTGATGGAATTTTGCAGCAATAGATCGTACAAATGGTAGTTGATCTGCGTTAGAGCAATATTGACTTCATTTCCTGAGACTGTTGAATATTGCCCATCATTTTGAAGCATATTATGAATATAAGCCTCATAATCAGCAGCAAACATCAGCACTACCCCCTCCGCCTTTGTCCGGCTTCATTATCTTCACATTTTCATCCTTTAACTGTTTGATAAAGTTGAACCCTTCATTGGAAAAGTTGCCAGTTAATAAAGTCTTTCTATCCATAGAAATTTTCCTAAAATCCTTTTCCACCAAATTCTCAAAAAAAGATATAAGTGGGTGTAGTGGGGGGTTGAATACACTCCTGCGGCTTGGACCTGTCTCCATAAATTGCTGCCCCTTAAAATAGTGTGTTAAATTCAAACCCCTGGTAAAGAATTTTAGCTCAACAAGGGACTGTGAAAGATTCATAGGTCTAGAAGGCACATATTGCAAGCCACGAGTGAACACATCAAACACCCAGTCATCCAATTCTAAATCCGTGTAATTATAAATGGCAAAGTTATCCTTTCTTAAAATGGTACACATCTCATTGAGGCCCCCTGTACCATTGCCTTTAATGCTGTTAAGGTGATCCACAGCAAATTCTGTGTTTGAAGTATTTAGTATTAATTCAAAAAAACTTTCCTCATTCATTGTCTGCGGGTCCATGCCCTGGGTGCCTATTTGTGTCCCCAAACCCCGGGCCTCCCGGGGTTCTGCTGAAAATCCTGGTTGCCACCCTTCCTACCCTTTTCAGCAAGCCTTTCACTTCTTCGAGGTGGCTTTTCCACCTCTTCGTGAACATTTTCCTCTTGGGCATGCACTACAGAAGATACCCTATTAGACACTCCTTTGGTATAATGGTTAGGGGTGGGGTAAGCCACCCCTTCCCTGTATTCTGCCAAGTCTCTTTCCAGCTTTCTCAATTTTCTATTCAAAACCTTGTCGCAAAACATGTCAACTTTGTTATACATTAGATCATAGTCACTTTTAAAAAGCAGAAAATCTGCATCAGTTGTTATTTTATTAATCAATGTTTCCAAATCCTCTAATAATGAACAAACTTTACATTCATATTCAGAAATCATTAAATTCAACATTTCCACACCTGCTCTATCAAAAATATCACATAACTTTTGATAATAAGAAGTACCTGCTTGCACATTGTTAGGAAATTTGTAAAACCTTAATCCTTTGGGAATACGTTTGACCCTAAGGTAATCAATCTCAAGCTGGTTAGATTTAAGCAGGTATAGTTTGTCTTTAAATTCATCAAAGTCTTGTTCAAATTTGGAAAAAATATGATTATTTACAGTACCTTTAGAAAAACCAAACTGTTGTCCAGCCCATCTAGAAAAATTGAAGTCACTGGGTCTGTTCCCAGTCCTGTTGTTCCTTATATTCTCATTCTCCTCGGTTGATTTGAGTTGTTCATGGTTAACTTCATTGTTTCTTCGTCTCACACGTGTTCCTGTTGCATCAAAGGTAGGTAAACCTTTGAAAAGTTCTGTTGTTGTACGCCCGGAGGGTGCCTTGCCTCTAGCACCAGCTGCATGCTGTTGATTACACGCAAATGCTGGCAAAACTGTACCATTAGATTTTAACAAGGAAGTAAGCTCTTGTAAAGCGTGTAAAACTTCATTGAATTCTGTGCGTGTTACAGGAGCTTCGTTGTCAGCTCCTTGCAACACTTCCGGTGTTTCCGCAGCATTAAAAGTATCCAATCCAGTAGCCATGATGAAAAAAGCAGCAAAGAAGTCAGTTAAACAGCAAAGAACCAAACCAGGAAGTAAATGCGCACACAGCCAGGAGATGGAACAGTTCGTTGTAAGTTCACCAAAGCAGATTCAATAAATCCAGGTAGGCACCAAACGAATTCAAATAATTCCTTTATTCAGAACCACAGAATGATAACACACAAGCGCTTTCGCTCAGACAAATTCTGAGCTTTATCAAGTGACACCATGCTGTTAAATCAGGTGTCTTATATACCTTGAGAATCCTAAATTAATTAGGAAGCACTACCAATTGACATTTTAAAGAGACTGTGCGCTTTTCCACATATTTAAAAATTCCATTAAAACAAAATATATAAAACTAATGGTAAAGTATGCTTAAAATAATGCATTAATGCATCTATTACTGCTAAAAATGTTAATAACATAAAAATAAGCAAAACATTGTACACTATTTCCCTGATGTTTAACTTTGTAGTGAAACTTGCTGTGTGCAAAAACCTGCACTTCTTTTGAAAATTGAGATAAGATGGAATGACTTGACATACCAAATGTTGTTCACATAGTTGTGATATAAAGCTAATGCCTATTGTGGGTATAATAATATTTTCTTGACCTCATTGACAGCCCTACTAGAAAAAGAGAACAGTGTATCTTGATTAAACTAAACTGTGCTGTGCAATAGGTCATTCCTTAACATAGACTTTGTGCGGTATACCATTAAGTAAAAAACATGTCTGTGTGCATGGATGCTTGTCATAAATAATTATGTGAGGAATATCAAACTAAAGTCTTGCCCTTCTTAATTTCAATAGTGGCTTGATACTGATCATACCGTTAAGCCCAGGGGGTCTCCCAGCATCTAACTTTAATTGCCAAAGGAGTTCTCGGTATTCCAGAGTTGATTCCCAATCACCCCCCCTGGCATCAGGCTCAACTTGTTCCAGTACCATAAATCTCAGTTTTATGTTTGGACAGGTCAGGGAGTGCTTGTAAAAAGCGTTGGTTTCCTTCTTTTTGTTTATATCGTAAAAGTTTCGTATATCCGCTTACGGAGTTCCCTTTCCGTTTTTCCTACATAAAAACTGTTACATGTGGTGCAGAAGCCTAATTAGCTAATAATTAGCATTATTTTAAGCATACTTTACCATTAGTTTTATATATTTTGTTTTAATGGAATTTTTAAATATGTGGAAAAGCGCACAGTCTCTTTAAAATGTCAATTGGTAGTGCTTCCTAATTAATTTAGGATTCTCAAGGTATATAAGACACCTGATTTAACAGCTTGGTGTCACTTGATAAAGCTCAGAATTTGTCTGAGCGAAAGCACTTGTGTGTTATCATTCTGTGGTTCTGAATAAAGGAATTATTTGAATTTGTTTGGTGCCTACCTGGATTTATTGAATCTGCTTTGGTGAACTTACAACAAACTGCTCCATCTCCTGGCTGTGTGTGCATTTACTAACTAATAGGAAAGGCAGGAAACAAGCTTAGAAAAAAATTTTTTTTTATTTTTTTTTTTTTATTTATTTTTGTAAAGTGGAAAGGGGAAAGGCCCTTCTCAAATGTTCTCCCTGGAATAGGTAGAATGAGGTAATGACACTAGACTGGGAGGAGTGTCCCAGATCAAATTTACAGTAGAGGTGGGCAACTGCAAAGCCACCAAGTATAAAAACAGGATACCAAGAGGGTGGGAAACAAAAATCAGAACAAACAAACCCAACCAGATGCTTACCTATGAACCTATATTGGATGGGAAATGGGAAATTCACCCCAGGGTTCACTTATGTGGCTCTGCTCGACAGGGGCACAGGAAAATAATTTTCTTGGGTGGCGAAAGCCAGGGTACATTTTTTGGCTAGGCTTATATAGGCCCTAGGGCCAATAGCCTAGTACCTACGTATGAACCTATGAACCTATGAACAATTGTAGAAATTCTACTTAATACCTCACACACAGTGAGTAAAATAAAAGTGCTATAAATAACTCAGAAATAAGCAAAAAACAGGATACTTAATGTTATATATCTCAGATTCGTTAGCTCAGAGCCCTTCCTCCAACTTCCTCCGATTAGCTCAGTGTGAAATGGCAGAAACAGTCACAGGTTAACTTCTTAAGTAACAAAGTTGAAACCTGAAACAACTTTAAAAAAAGCTTGAAAGAACCAATGAGGTGCTTATTCCAAGGCGTAGTCCAGGCAACCCCAGTCAGCCAATGACCACAAACAATTCACTCTTACTGAAATGCTATAATGGCTTTGGCTAAGCTATGATGACCTGGGACATGTGCTCAGACACACAGCCTCTACTAACAAACAACTAGGCCCAAAACACAAGCCTGAGTATGGATAATGCTACACTTCCAACACTACTTAGGTAGAAAAAACTGCAGAAATGTTTAAACAGATAAAGGATCAAGGAGACTCTAGAGAAAGCTTTTAAATGCAAACAAGTTATATGATACACTCCTAGCAGGAAATCAGAACAAACAAACCCAACCAGATGCTTAACAACTGTAGAAAATTCTACTTAATACCTCACACACTGTGAGTAAAATAAAAGTGCTATAAATAACTCATAAATGTCATGCCCAGATGCTCTACAGGTACACTACTGGTCATGCGTAAAAGTGAAGACATAATACTCTTCCATTTTTAAAGTTCTTCTCAAGAAGCGAAGGACCAGCATATATAAGTGAGCAGACATGCTGTATGACTAAATCTTGACATAGTCACATTTGACAATCACATGTAGGAACATGAATGTGCGAGTTTCCAACAAAGCAGTGAAAACTGAAACATGATGCTCCGACACTTTTAAATCTCTTTTTGTAGAGGAGCAATCACCGTACATCAGAAAAAGAATTCTTGAAGATTCTTCAGTCTTGGGATTAGTGTACTTCAGTATTCACACTTCTAAATTTCAAACACAAGACCATCAAAATTCTGCCTTGTTCTCAAGCAGAAATAATTACTTAATGACACAAGTTTCAAGCTACTTCCAGAATGTATATATCATTTAGCAGGGACAAAGTTGTCCTTTAAACAAATTAGGCCCTGGAGGTGCCTTTAATAGGCAATGCTAAGTCTGCAATGCCAATGTTTCTTGCTTGTGTTGGTTAGTCTTGACTGGTCATTCTTCTTGGTTCAGTGGTGACATCTGTTATTCCCATACATCTGGTTTGATCTTCACGTGACTTCTGCTTCATGCTTATAAAACTTGTATGTGTTGTTACAAGCACTCAAGTGTACAAAATGGGTCCAGTCAAGACTTTCCCACCTTCCCCACTACTTCTCCTTGTGTTCACAACTGACAAAACAGTACTTATATTACATGACCCCCACCTCAGCATAGAACTATCAGTTCTAGCACCTGCAGATGAAGTGTAGGCCCTAGACAGCCATTTGCATTTAGGTGACATCAGCCTAGGAGGTATACTATTTTAAACTGGAATTACTGTAGTGAAAAAGCCCATCTAGCAAGGTTGGAATTACTTTCAACTTATCTGTAAAACCACTGAAGGGGTGTATGGCACATAGCTAATAGACTTCCTTGTCCAAGGGTAGATAATGTCCATTTATTAGATAAACACTCTTGCTTACTGGTTGAATATCTCCACTTAGCATTACTTAACCTAGAACAGATATAACAATGTGGATGTCCCTCCCTTTGACATTTTGTGTAGGTACTACTTCTAAGCCTTCTTCAGTGGTATCTATGAACACTGTGAACCATTTAGGGAAATACAGGGTCAAGCCAACAGGATGGGTAGAGAACATAGCAGTCTCTTCAACCTCTTCAATCTTTAATCTGTGTTTTACTTCCATATGACACTCAAGGGCCCTGACTTTGGTTAAATCAGTCAAGTGGGATGCTTCAGTGCAAAATATGGTATATATTTGCAGTAGTAGCTGGCCATCCCCCAAGGGTCCTTGACTTGCCTTGCCTTTCAGGTATGAGTCAAAAGTCTACGACCTCTACTTTGTCTGTCGATGATTATTCTTTCTTCCTTACTGTCACATAGAAAAAAGTTTAGGTACATTAATCAGTTTCTAATGTCATTAGAAAAGGGTACAGACTGTCAAGTTTAGAAAATCAGGATGATGCCGTTATTCCACTCCTCTCTGATTCATCGATGATGCCCAGTTTAAGCATCTTCTTTATTTCCTACTTTAGTACTTACCATTGAGAGTCGAGCATTCAGTATGGTTTGGGATTTACTTTTTTCACCAGGAAGAGTCAGAGTACTGTGCTGAATTAATTTAGTTGGGAGTACCAGTCCTTTAACTTCCTGTCTCTGGATTACTGACAGTGTTAGTCCTATTTTACTTTAGAACACACTGTGGGGTCCTTAACTTCTTTAGCAAACATACTGACTACAGAGACATAATTTTCTTTCCAGGTCTTCAATGCATTTATGCAAAAGCATAGCTAGGGTACGGTAAAGGAGACAGCCGCCCCCAGCCACAAGGTGCTAGGGGACACAATAGGAAGTTGTCAATGGGGTTTTATTATAGCACTGTAATTTAGAAATGAATGCCGATATTATAGTTGGTGTCAGCGGTTAAGTGCTGAAGAGCTGAAATACTTAGTGCGTGGTATGCAAACTAGCAAATCGCTTGCTACAATGTACATTTCAATTTGGAGAAAGAGGTATGCTATGATGTGAACCATAAATCTCAACCCCCTAGTGTAAGAATTCTGGACAAAGCTAAAAAATAATGATGGGACAAATGCCCAAAACCAATGAAATATTTAAAATTTTGCTGTTCTGAACTTAGGAATTTGTTAGATTAACAGGTTTTGCAGTAGCATCTTTTGAAGGACATGAAGTCTGAAACTCAAATGTCCATTATTAAATGACAGTAATCCATAATGAAATGCCAGAAAACCACACATTGTATGGGGAACAGACCAAATTTTTGAGGAAAAAATATAGACATTCTGTGAAATTCCGCACAGTTGAGAGGTATGGTTTAAACAGAAAAGAGTCAAGGAGCACACATCAGAGAGAGCAGATCAGATCATGGAAAGGATTTTTTTTTTAAATTGAGGAACACAGATCAGGAGAAATAGGCATAATGGGCATAGGAGTGTCAGACTGGACAGAAGAGATTGGAGCTTTTTTTTTTTTTTTTTTTTGCTTTGCTCCTCAGCTAAGTTGAGGGTCACTAGTTGGGAAGTGATACTGGGCATTAGATGAGTAAGCTACCACTTTGCATTTATGTGTTCAACTTTTTTTTTTTCAGTTTGCCTTACTTAACACTAGTTGTTTATCCTCTACCTGAAACTCTCCAATAGAGATCATTTCTACTATGTGGTCTCTGTTGAACATCTTGTGCTATTATTATTTGTTCTCTTACAATATACATACATTAGAGCTCTTAGCCTGTCCTACAGTTCTCTATAATATCATAACACATTCTTAAAGGAAATGTTTTGTTCTTCCCAGTTTTCCCTTGCTACATTTAGCAAATATTGGAGATGACATACATTCAATAGCTCAAAGGGAGTAAATCCATTTGAGGCTTGAGGTATTTCTGTTACAGTAGAGGAGGTATGGAAGTAGCTTATCCAATTTTTTCCTATCTTGTTCCATAATTTTACAAAGCATGAACTTCAAAGTTTGGTTGAAGTGTTCCATTTACCCATCTGTTTGAGGTTAGCATACTTAGGTTCTCAGCTTCTTCACTTAGAAGAAGTGGAATAGATCATGCATTATTTAATACATGAAATGAGTGCCTTGGTCAATAACAATTTATGTGGGAAATCCAACCCTAGAAAAAAGTAGCACCAGATGTTTCTACATAGTCTTAATATTTATAATTTTTGGGGAACTGCTTCTAGTATCAAGGAATAATCAATGATTACCAATATGTACTTCTGACCTTTACTTAATTTCACAAGGGGACCTGCAAGGTCCATGTGAGCCACTCAAATGGGACTTCTGTTATGGGTAAGTGGATCAAAGGTTTCCAAAATGTAGGGTTAGGTGCTGTCTTCTGGCATTCTAGGAAAGTTGCATGTTTTTTAAATATCCTTCATAATACCTGGCAAGTAAAACCTAGATAAAGTCCCAGCTTTTTTTTTATCCATGCCCAAATGTCTACCCAGAGTGTGGCTATGGGCCATATTGTCTGCATTATAAGTGGTCAAAATGTTTTTGGTACCAAAAATTGCTTATTACCTGCCTTCTCTCTTTAATTACTTTAGGAAGTAAGTACTTTTTTAATTTCAAAGTTATGAGTACAAAGTATCTCCTTCAATTCTTGCTATGTTTTCTATAGTCCTATTCAGTGTCATCTTATAATTAGGCTTTTTTTTTTAAACTGACCAGTCAGGTCAGCATTACTCTCATTCCTATCCTAATGTGAGGTGAAGAGTGTAGCTTCGTCTTCTATAAAGACAGATATTTATTTGTCTCTTTCACCAAACTCTTCTTTTGGAAAAGGCAGTTCATGAAAGTCATTCTTTTCAACCAGGTGTGCCAGTAGACTTTCTGTCTCCATATTACTTCGATCTCTGCTTTTTCTAGCATTGCATTCCTACTGTTGTACTTGTCTGCTTTTCTATTTAAAACTCTATATGGCTACCTTCTTTCTTGTTTGCTCATCATAGGGCTTGTCTGCCTCCTTCTACATTTGTTTCTTTCTCATAGCTATGGTCTCCTCTTCATCAGTCTCTGTACTGGCTTTTCTCAGTTTAGTTCTTGCACTGCTGATATTTTACGTAAGGTATCCTTAACTGTGTGTGCCCTTCTCTGCCTGGCTCTATACTAACTCTTTCCATACTCCCACATGTTGGATTCTTTTTCCTAGACACAGCTTCAAGTTTATATTCTATCCTGACCCAAACCTGACTGCCTTTAGAAGCTTCTGATTTCACAGCTTTGCTTTTATTAGCACTGTACTTCTCTGCCAGTATAGTTCAGTTTGCTCACACTACGTTTTCCACAACTCCTTGAAATATGGAAATTCCTGCCCAAGTATCACATTATGTGCTAAAACAGGCACTATAAGTACTAGGTGCAATACTTTGCCTCTTAGGGTATAACACAGTTTTCTTGTCTCCCTGTAAACACATTCTTTCAATTTTCTGGTTGTTAGTGTGTTATGCTTTCACACATATTCTTCTCATAACTAAAATAACCATGCATCAAGAAGCTAAAAAAAATATTGTAATCATTTTGTTTCTACAAAATAATATATTCAGTAAGCTTGGGAATAACACAGTAGCAAACGTTACAGTCTGTGCTTCTAAAGGCAAAGCACTCAGCCTGACTACATTACCCTGGTTTACCTTTAGATACGGTTGCTTAACAAACTGTTGACTATTATGAGTAGATTTTATTGGCACAATGATATCTGTGTAGTATTTTGCTAGGTGTCCCTTCTTAAAATGTTTAAAACAAATGAGTTCAGATAACAATGCTTTTGTTAGTTATAGGCACAAATGTGTACTAGCTTTAATTGCTTACAGACATAGATACATACTTAGGTGAAGACTTGTTAGCTGCCCTTGTTGCATGTAGCCCTGACTTAAGATTTACACTTACAAACAATATCAAATGTTTTTCTAAAGCAACTACTTAATCAGACGTTTGTACACCATTCTGAAACATGCATTTGCATAAGTTATTAAGTAGTGCCTCTTAAATCTCTCTAAGGTTACAATGTCTAATTTTTTCTATGCCATTCATATCAGGTTCTAACCAGAGTCTCAATATATGTTTCAAATAAGCCACCTGGGATCATACTAATTTGGCCATAGTTAATGTCCAAAGACGAATTCTGCCTGGCTGTGCCTGCAGTTAAGCATCTGCTCAAGCTAAAAGGTGCTTTTTCAGTTTTTGGTGCTCATGGATGTCTACAACTTCCGTATCCACATATGATGTCAGAGAATTACCTTTAAGATATACAGATAGAATTCTAGCCCACCTGATTAAGGTCCTCTCTTGCCATGTCATATTCCTCTTGAAGGCCGTAAGGTAGGCCTCAGTATAACTGTCTGCTCCCATTTTCTTCAGCTGTAGACTGGTTACCTGGGATGCAAGTGGTTGTGGTAACTATGCCGACTACTACACCAATGTTTTATACAAACACCTGTAAAACTGCATTGACTCGGCCATACCCAATAGGACCAAAACAAGCTCCTCAAGGAAGAGCAAACCTACCTGGTGGACAACTGCCATTAACAGGCTTTACAATAAGAGGAAAAAATTGCTGTCAAAGAGTAAGAGGGATCAAGCCCTAAACTGGAAACACCCCCTCCTCAGCTTAAACAAGCAAATAAGACTTCTTGTAAAGTCCTCCAAAGCAAGCTACAAATCCAAATTAGCTTCCTCAACTAAGGACAACCATAATGTGTTCTTTAGTTACATTCATAACCTAAAAGGAAAGACACAGATCTGTGATGAACTGGTAGTTAATGATACCACATATACTGAGCCTGTGGACATAGCTAACCTACTGGCTGACAGGTTCTGTAAAAAATTCACTCCCTTGTCCCTGCCACACGTACCCCATGACATCCCTACCACCCATCTCCTACCTTGTATCTGTAAAGATCAAATCATAAATGCCCTTTCTAAAGCCAAAAACACAGCATCTATGGGACCTGATAACATCCAAGGCTGCATCCTACATGGGCTCCATCAAGAATTAGCAACACCACTGGGTACTCTTTTCAGTCATAGTCTAAGCACCGGCTTCATCACAGCTGAATGGAAAATGTCCACCATTGTTCCCTTGCAGAAAGGTGGTGCTTCCACTGACCTGGAGAACTATAGACCTATTAGCCTGATTAGCCTTATCTGCAAGGCTATCAAGTGACTTATCATGGACCTTATCAACAAAGATACAGGTAATCTCCAAACAGTTGGCCCTACTCCGTTTGGATCTGTCAAAGGGAGATCATGCCTGTTAAACCTGATGGACTTCTTTGAGACATTCACCAAGGCCCTGGACGAGAGAAAATCTGTGCATACAGCCTACCTAGACTTAGCTAAGGCTTTTGGATTGGATAGGTAACAGTAAATTCATCCCAGGGGTTCCACCTGTGTCCTTCTTGGAGAGGGGCAATAGGTGCTGATCATGAAAATAAGGGTAGAACTTGGCTAGGCTTGTAAGGGGCCTGGAGCCATTAGCCTAGTAACTTCCTATTATCCTAATTACAACAGCTATCTGTAGTTGTGTTGCGGATTAACCAAATGTTGCTCTGAGGCTTGCACACCTGGTGTCACTTCTTTCCTTCAGACTAAATAACTGATAGCTGGCACTGGTAGTCATTTATCATAAATGGTCCTCGGTATCTGCTATGGCCTTCACTAAAGTTTTAATAACATTCCATAAGATATGTAAGCATTTCTAAATAAATAAACAAGGTTTAAATTCCTCCATTTTAAGCGCAAACTTTTTATTTGTAGACCACATATAGGCTAATACAAATGGCAGCACATAGTAGTACCACTTCAAAGTTGCAAACAATTAGAGTCCACAGGTCTCTTTTCCAAATTCTTTCCCTGATGTGTCTATAATCCCTAGTAGGTTCAGAGCACTGTTCATTTCTTTCAGCAGCAAAAACTGCAGTGCTTTTTTGATGGTTAATGGTAAGGGTTGAAAAGTTTTCATATTCTCCACCAAACGCCATATTTAATTTTAAAAGTAGTCACAGAAACACCACTTTTAACAATCAGTTTCTCAAAATTCAGCATGGGTTTATTTTCAAGGGAGGTGAACAAACGTGTGCTCTTTTTGCAAAACAGGCAGAAAGAAAAAAATTAAATGAAATGCAGACTTTCAAACCATACTTTTGGGGAAATAACAGTTCAGGATATGTTCATTTCCAGACAACACAGTCCACATTAAAAATCTCTAAAAGCTGGAGTGAAACTTCAAAGCTCACAGATATTTCTTGTTAGCAACCTCATGGCACAAGTTGTAGCAATTCCAGATAGGGAAGACTCTCAACAGCTTCCCAAAAAGGCAATGCAAACCCCACAGGTGCAAAAGCCTTCATTCAACTTTCCTTTGCTGGATATCAGCCTCACTCTTCTGAAGAAATCTTCTTCCACTCAAATATGCTAGGCACCCCTTCTCACAAATTCTTTTAAGGTTAGATGTAAGTACACAAAACAACCTTACTTAGCTCAGGTCTAATATATATCTGGTTTTACCCTCACATGGCTTCCAGTTTCATGCTTATAAATCTGGTACCCGCGGTCAACAGCACACACTCTAGTGCAGAGCAAGGGTTCATCATTCTGGACTTTCCTACGTGTGTGTGTGTGTGTGTGTGTGTGTGTGTGTGTGTGTGTGTGTGTGTGTGTGTGTGTGTGTGTGTGTGAGATAGATAGATAGATAGATAGATAGATAGATAGATAGATAGATAGATAGACATATGTAGGTATAGATAATGATATGCATATAAACACACACACACACACACACACACACACACACACACACACACACACACACACACTTGTTCATATTGTATTTGCCAGCATATGTAGTACTGTTCTTCCATGCACTTTGATTTTCTTCAGTTATGTATATCATAATGTTCATAGCATTACTGCCATTGCGTCATATATCAAATTAGTTTCCCACACTTTTTGGTTTCTAATATTTTATTTTATTGAACTTTTACTCTCTTTTCTCAGTTTTGTTTTTTTCTGTGTTCTAACAGCCCATACTTTGAACAGCATGTATTTACATATTAGGCAATCTTTTGTTCAATATCATAGGATTTGGACCCACAGAACTCTGAATGGACAACCATACTTCATCTTCTGGTCACTAGAATGGCATTCTGGGAGAGAGCAGCAACGTGTCATTGTGTGCAATTATTGGAATGCATCATTCACCTGTAGAACAAAAGGCTGAATTACAAGGACAAGAGCTGAATTACCTTACAAATAAGCAGGGAACACCAGTGTTTAGGAATACAGGTCTAATAAGATCCCCTTTGCACAGCATTCTATATGTTTATAACCTATGACCAAGAACACAGGCAGACCACATCTGTATAATCAACAGACCAATTATCGTAAGGGATTCCTGTGCACATAATATTCTGTGCATAATCTCTTTAGCAATTGCTTGCTTCACTGTCTTCACATGCTGTAAATCACATACTCTGTTGTTTGTTTCATCTTTCAAATTATCTTCTTACACTATCTTACTGTATTGTTTAATATGCCTGGATTTCATTGTCATTTGAACTATATTGCATATTTTAAGATTATTACACTAACCTGGGCTGTGACTGGAAACAGGTGGCTTTCATGTATTATGCACAGCATTTTTACTTATCCATATATGGAGTTTATGACTGCAGATTGCATCCTGCAATGATAAACAGTTAGTGCAACAGATGGTCTAAAATGTTTTTTATCTTTTCTTTATTAAGGGGTTTTAATTACATTTCTAGTCTTAGTATATCCCTAGCGTTTTCAGTAGTTGAACAAAAATGATTCTACGTGACTGTGGCTGAATTTCAGTATTATGTGTTCCAACTATACCACATTTAATTCTATACTAAAATGAACAAATTGAAACAACAGTTGATGTATTTCTTTTCAGTAAATAGGTGAATATGATAATCACAAGTTGCTTTTTTCAAAGCCTTGGCATTATGGTACTCGGGTACCAAAGAAACATACATCAAGGGAACAGTAATATATGAAGAATACAGAACAGAATTAAATCATTTATATTTGTAGTGAGCATAACGCATGGCGCCAGATTGTATGTGAACATATTTATAAATATGGTTTACTGCTATGGTCACTGATTATGCAGACACCTGTACTGAGATTTGTTAAGGCACAGATGAGATTTGTTAAGGCACAGATTACTTTATTTTTGCTTATTTTATTTGTATTTGTTTGCCGAGGTAGAGCACTGATTTCCATAAACCTTTTTCAGACTCAGGCCAGGAACGCTGTCTGATTAAGTGACTTGCTCATTGAACTCCATCTCCAGATTGCGAACCTTGGCTCTAATGAAGTGACACCGTGACCTCATGTGCAAAAATGGGAAAAGAGTTATGGATGGATGGATAGATTATTTTGTTCCTATGTTTTTAAGTTTATATATATTTTGTTTGTTTTTTGGTTACTTTTCTTCTTTTCCTCCACATTTGCATCTTCAGAGACTGTATAAATATAAAATATATATATATATATATATATATATATATATATAGAGAGAGAGAGAGAGAGAGATACACTCAGACAGAGAGACAGATATGGGATAGCAACGTGTGTGTTTATATGGCTTTTTTGGATAAGGAGCTAACATTTACTTTGACACCTTATACCCTCACTTTGAAACTGTATTAACTGCTGTGTTATTCACAAGAGGAAAAGACTTAAAAGCCTTGTGAGCCACATAGCATGTAACTGACTGGTAGACTAGCACTGCAATTGAGATACTGTGTTAATGTGCAGTGAATATGCAAATGAGTTTCATCTTACAGACTTGGGTTCAATGCCCACTATATCTAGTAGAGTACTGCAGAACAATGTCACTACTGAAAAAGGGAGATTTGCCTAATGGCTGTGACTCAGCTGGCAAAGCCTGAAAAAAAAACTGTAAAAGTATATGGGTATGTGTAAATATCTGGTATTTTTCTGCTGGTGGTAACTGTTGGCTTTTAACTATTTTAATGGAAACAATAACTATTCCACAGCCAGCAAGCAGCCTTTTATGCTTGGAATCAATATCTTTAGACATTTTTAAAAATATGTTACAGTTAGAATGTCCCTTGAATCCTTCTATTACCAGTCAGCTTCATTCTGTCAGTTTCTTAATAACTCATCAAAGTGATTAGTTTCCTCCCAGTTACTGACACATTTTCTCAGTAACAGTCTATTTGATAAAGTGTCAGTTATGACATGTTGTGTACACAGCAGTACAATAGATAAGTCATACAGAAGAAGGCCAATAACATACCTCATTTCTTGAGCAGCAGAGGCCAGATTCTCAATATACAATGAAAGACTTTCAAGCAGTCCTGCTCCATAGTATTTATTCTTGGCAGTATGCCAGATCCTGCTGCTGCATTTCTGTTTAGTAATAATGTATTCATACTTTTAAGTTAGGCCACAAAGTTGGTTTGATATGCAACATCTATTTTCAAAAAGTCCAAAATATCAAAGGGGAATTCTACAAGCTCTATCTACCATGCAATCAGAACCATGAATTTCTGACAGTGTGGAGGATTAAGACTATGAGCTGTTAAGGACCTTCTTCCTGTAGTCAAAAGTTTGAGTCCCTCATTGCCTTTTTCCTGCTGAGTGACTCTGAGCAAATCACCTGACCAGGCAGTGCTACTGTGCTGAGTCTGAAACAAGTCCATGTAGATCAGTGCTTAATCCTGGTTAACAATCAAAGAAACAAATGCATACATATATAAAACAGGAAGCTTTATCTGTTAATGAACTTTTGAAAATACTGCTCCCGGAGTTCTAATGAAAATCAAATTATTACTAGATAAAAGGTTATGTTTACTTTCAACCCCAGGGTTTGTGCTGGGAACTATAGTATCTTTGCATTATTTTACTCATTTGTCTGAAACGTATACAACCCAGAAGTATTGTCTTGTTAAAAGTGATACAGCGAGGGTTTTCAAATGGAAACTGTGGAAATCAAGCCTAGGACTATATGATAAAGCTTATTAGGAGTGCATAGCCTTAACCATCCATGGAAAATTGCTATACCTTTGCTTTGAGTGTTCAAAGAAAGCCAAATGTGCATCCATAAAGAGAAATTTATATCATCCTCTGAGGAATACTGGCTACTGAATTATACTGCCTTATTTTTCTCTCCAACATAGTCATCAAATACCCCATCCATGTAACAACAAGCTATATATTAAACTTGGTATTATACAAAAAAAATATTTTTAGGAAGGTAGCAGTGCCAATGAATGGGTTTCATCTGATAGCATTTTACTGAAAAGCCTGTGAGCAAGTCATTTAATGAGTTAGAAAGAGAATGTATGAATGAATGACAGGAGTAACATGGACATTTGTAAAAAAAAAAATAATATTCTAAAGGGAAATGCAAAGATGGTGCACCTCAGGAAAAAGTACAAAGATGGTAGATGGTGATGACAGTTTGCAAAAGGGGCGATATATTCAGGATTAGAATGAGACAGTACTTTTTCACTGAGATGGTGTCAACCCTGAATCACAGTGATTGGACTGGAAGACTTAATATGGCATTGGGTAAGTAGCAATAGAAGGGCAAGCTCTGCAAGCACTGGATGCACACTTATGTGGGCTAGATGGAGCAGTTGTATATTCATATTCTGATTTCTTTACTGGTTATCATAGCTTACACTGACAGAGCAAGTAGATGACGTGGTGAGAATATTCTCTCTCTATTTATCTAACACTAATATTCCAGTACTGCAACAGGTGCGATCTCAGCACAATAATATGAGTGGTTAATCAATTCCTTTTTGCCAGTAGTTACACAAGAAAGCAAAGAGTAAAACAATTCCAGCTAAACATTACAGAGGATCATCTCTGTGACATTTAAAAGTATCAAACTCATCCTCCGTTGTCATAGACACCCTCACAATTGTCACCTGTATTCCATATTTAGATTATTGTCCCTAGAAGAATGACACAAATCTGTGTGGGCCTCATCATTATGCTGTGTGCTGACACCTCCTACACTTAGTCTTTGTAACTTGCTCACAGAATCAGGGTTATCTATCAGATGAAGCCACAGGGTAAAGATACAGAAATATAAAAGATAATAACGGAATAAAAGGCCATGAGTCAATCACTCCTGGTGATGTCCCTGCAGTGCATTGTTGTGTATTACATGTGCTACAACCTTCAGAATACACATTAGTAATGCTGTGTTACACACATATCACAAAATGATAAAACATCTGTCTCTCCTCCTTCTCTAAGCCTTTCAGTTACTGGACTGCCTGTGCTAATTTATCTATAACAGTTCTTATTATTTTCTGAATTAAGGCCATATTATCTGTGGGGACCAGGAGAGTAAAACTTCTGTTCTTGCAGACAGCTGAGTTTGTTTTATGTTTCCCATTCACTGCAAAGTATTTTGTGAGATGCTAGGGCATATGATCACATTTTGTTCTGAACCAAAACATCTGCTAAATCTATGCCTCTTTCTTAAATATCACAGAATGTGGGAACAATAAAAACTAACATATAGCTATACTGCTGATACATCTGAAATGATACTGCTTGCAGTACTAACAGACACCCCCATAGATTCTGTATACATTGCACAGCATGCAGGATCAGTGCAGGAGCTCTAGCAGGCAATATGTCTGCTGTGCGATCCAGGAACAGCCTGCAGGGGCGTGCACGAGCACTCCTGCACGGACTAAGCCCCTGTATGTAAATCACCCCATTTGCAGGAGACATCCATGCAATGAGGTGAATTTGCGATCCAGAAAGCTTGCAACCGACCATGCAGGACTAGCGCAATCTGCAGAAATGTACTCGGTTAGTAACCGAGAACATTTCTGCAAAATCCAAAATGGAGCCATGACAGCTACAAATAAAGGCTGCATATCAGTCAGGAAGCATGCCAATGGCCAAGTATAAGGCCATTGGTATTGCAAACAACATAAAAAATAAAAAAATTAACTTTTATTTTTTTTAGCCGATCTCGGCTGTTTAAGTGCAAGACAGAGGCGTGCAAACTGGATCGGGGGGGATAACAAAATAAACCTAAAATAAGCATTCTAACTAAAATCACTATTCTGCCATGCAAGTCAATGGCAGGCAGAATATAACATGGCCAGTGAGTAGTGGTTGCTAAGGGGGGAGGCTCAGTGTGAGACATGTAACTATGCATTAGCAGGCAATCCTATGCAAATGACGGGAATCATAGTTTTCCCCAGCATGCTAGTCAGGTCCCAACAGTGTAAGAGTAGGAATAGCTTGGTGCAAGTCTAGGAGTTAGCTGACATCATGGGGGTGTGTGTCAGGCACACTGTAAGTGGATTGGAGCCCTGTGGCTCGGCTTTGCTCCTAACTTAGCACAGCTAAGCTAGGGGGTGTGTCTGAATCTGCCTAGCACTCTTTACATTGCCTAAGTGGGTGTGCGTGCCGTGTACTGTGTTTTAAAGGAAGAAAAAAAAAGTTAAAGCAGGAAATAGCAGCTCAGTACACATTTGAGCACTCTGTTTGTGCGGCGTGCCCCCGGGCTTAAACAGGAAGGCAATGGGAAGGGAAAACAGCAGTAGGAAGGTAATCAAGGTGAACTAGCATAGCTGGCAGGTGAAATGTATCAGAATCAGCCATTTACACAGGCAGCAGACCAACCCAGCCCAGAACACTATTATAAACTATGCAAACACCTTCCCTTCTGGTTTTTCACATACTCTACACCACTGGTGTATACAAGTGGGGAACTTTTAACACTCACAACAGCAAAATGATAGGGGCTGCAATAGCTATCATACAACAACTTGTGGAAGAGGCTGAGGGTGGTGATCATGTGAATGCGGTCGACCAACCCACAGTGAGGAGATGCAAAAGAGTGAACAGACCCAGGGTAACCTATCAGGGGCTACATGAGATGGAGATAGTGGAGTGCTAAAGGGTGGACAGGGACCTCCTACAGCAAATTGTTGAGCTGTGCTGGCCATGCCTCACACACAGAACTAACAGAGGGGAACCCATCCCAGTGGATACCAAGGTATGTTTAGGCCTAAGAATACTAGCTACAGGTACCTTCCAAAGGCCAACTGGGGATATGATGGGGATCTCACAGGCATCAGCATCCAGGGTACTCCAACAGTTTCTGGATGCCATGTAAGCACATGTCGGTGAGCACGTATATTTCCCCAACACCCATGAGGCGTTGGCCAGCAATATGCAACTGTTCTGCCAAATAGCAGAATACCCTGAGGTAGTGGGTGCTATAGACTACATGCACATACACATCAAAGCACCATCCGGTGAGCGGGGTAGGGTCTACATCAACCACAAGGGCTTCCCCTCCATCAACTGCCAGGTCATGTGCAATGCCCAGGGCATAAAAATTAATGTGTGTGCTGGCTGCCCTGGAAGCTATCACGATTCCCACATCTGGCATCTGACACAGCTGTACCAGAGATTTGCCAGTGGGGACATCCCTCATGGTCACCTAGTGGAGGATGCTGGATATGCACTGGAGCCGTGACTGATGAAACCCATCAGAAATGCACACACACCCGAACAAGAACTCCATAATGAGGCACACGCACAGACCATAATTATAGTAGACCATGTGTTTGGGATGCTCAAGTCATGGTTCCTGTGCCTGGACACATCTGGTGGAGCCTTGCAGTACTCACCAGCTACATGTACCCAAAATGTCCTCGTATGTGCCATGCTACACAATATGAGCCTGAGGAAACAGCTGCAGCAGGAACAGCACAGGGCAGGGCCACACAGCCCCCCACCATTGCCAAGGCATGCACAGGCACAGAGTGACTTGGAGGAGGAACAACCTGAGCCTGCCCCAGTAGGCAGAAGGAGGCATTCCCAGTATGCCCTGGCCTTGGCAAAGAGGCAACGCATAGCACATACACTGACACAGGAGGGACCAAGGGAGTAATACTGCTCTCTGACTCTCACATACACTAAAAGGGATGCCAAACATTACACTACCTGTGCTCAGCCGTGTGTAGGGAGTGTACTATGTGCATCCGACATAGGCAGCCCTGTAGCACCACCCTCAATACTGGGACACCCATAAGGTAAGTGACTCACACATGCCAGTCAGGGGGGTTCACATACCCAACAACAGTCACAGCCAGCAGGACAGGTGTAGACAAACACAAACAAAGGCTGTACTATGGCCTCTGAATGATGCCTATGTGTAACCCCCCCCAGGCCTACACAGACAGACTACAGCAGATCAGGCAGTGGGACATTAGTTCTGAAGGGTAGGAAGTCAGAAACTAATATGTAGGTAAATCAAAGCTAAGATCTGTAGTACACTGGTATGCCTCTAGTCAGCATGATAGGTAAGATTACAGAATGAAATGGAGTACCTGACATACCAGTACAGTTATAGCAAATGTATACAAGTGTCAGGTGTGTAGCCCCATCCTACATAGTAATGTAATAACAGTCAGGTGTGCCCCCCCCAATCCTGTGTAGAAATGTAGTAACAGTCAATGCCAAATGATCGACGGATACCCTGCAGAAATAGTATGCTACCTGTAGGTGTACAACACAAAGGTCAGCACTGCAGTACAAACTACCTGGACTCGATCCACACATTCAGTACAGATGGGCATACTGGGCATGCTCACACACTTAGGAGAAATGAAGGCAATGTCAGTCAACAACATACTGAAAGGTCATACTGGGCATGCTCACACACAAACACATGAAGGCCATGTCTGCAAACACCAGTGGACCAGACATATCTGGCAGTCACAGATGTTAGTGCAGACACTCCTCAGTATGCACCACACATGCTTTACACACACAGTGGATAGGAATACAGACATATATCTAAGGACAACACACTATAATAAGCCAAAGGTAGACGTACATAGATGTGTGAAAGAGGGTGACTGTGACAAGGAGCCATCCAGGCCTATCCCACCCAGCAGCACACACCCAAAGGGCCACAACCACATGAGGTTCAGATGTCACTCACTGTAAATACTAGCCACTGGTATCTGTCAGCATTACAGACTATGTGGTGCACGTGCTAGCTGTGTAACATGACTGTACAAGGAAGTAGTCATCTAGCAGCTGTATACATGTACCTGTGAAATATGACCCTGTGTGTGCCCGCATATGGTGTGTCAATTGGTTATGGCCCATGCACACACACTGCCCTCCCCATAGCCCTACTATGACAAGCCTGCCGAGGTCATTCACTGTGAAATACATCTTTGGAAGAGTTGTAGCCCAGTAATCTCTGTGGTGCGTCGCATAATGTGTACTGCTGTAGTGTGATAAACTAGTTAGGTAGGAGTTCCAGTCCCAGACATGTCAACTGTGTGTGTGTGTGTGTGTGTGTGTGTGTGTGTGTGTGTGTGTGTGTGTGTGTGTGTGTGTGTGTGTGTGTGTGTGTGTGTGTGTGTGTCTGTGTAGATAGCAATGCTTTTTAGTGTAGTCACACTCCCTACAACTCAGATGCTCTACTTTGGTAAGGCTGCTGATGTCATCCACCTAGAAATACATCTCTGGGAAAGCTGTAGCCCACTAATCTCTGTAGCACGTGCCAGAATTGTGTACTGCTGTAGTGTAATAAAATAGTTAGGTAGGAGTTCTAGTCCCAGATGTGGCAAGTGTGTGTGTGTGTGTGTGTGTGTGTGTGTGTGTGTGTGTGTGTGTGTGTGTGTGTGTGTGTGTGTGTGTGTGTGTGTGTGTGTGTGTGTGTGTGTCTGTCTGTCCAACTCTGTCTGTGTAGAGAGCAATGCTTTTAGGGTAGTCACACTCCCTACATTTCAAATGCTCTACTTTGGCAAGGCTGCTGATGTCATCCACCTAGAAATACACCTCTGGGAAGGTTACAGCCCAGTAATCTCCATAGCGCATCTTATAACTGCGTACTGCTGTAGTGTGATAAATTAGTTAGGTAGGAGTTCTAATCCCAGACTTGGTAAGTGTGTGTGTGTTTGTGTGTCTGTCTGACTCTGTGTAGAGAACAATGCTTTTTAGGGTAGTCACACTCCCTACAATTCAAATGCTCTACCTTGGCAAGGCTGCTGATGTCATCCACCTAGAAATACACCTCTGGGAAGGTTGTAGCCCAGTAATCTCCGTAGCGCTTTGGCAAGAGTGAGTGTGTGTGTGTGTGTGTGTGTGTGTGTGTGTGTGTGTGTGTGTGTGTGTGTGTGTGTGTGTGTGTGTGTGTGTGTATGTGTGTGTGTTTGTGTGTGTGTCTGACTGTCTGTGTAAAGAGCAATGTTTTTTAGGGTAGTTTCACTCCCTACAATTTAAATGCTCTACTTTGGCAAGGCTGATGATGTCATCCACCTAGAAATACACCTCTGGGAAGGTTGTAGCCCAGTAATCTCCGTAGCATGTCCTATAACTGCATACTGCTGTAGGGTGACAGAATAGTTAGGTAGGAGTTCTAATCCCAGATTTGGCAATTGTGTGTGTGTGTGTGTGTGTGTGTGTGTGTGTGTGTGTGTGTGTGTGTGTGTGTGTGTGTATGTGTGTGTGTAGAGAGCAATGCATTTTATGCTAGTCACACTCACTACAATTCAAATGCCCTACTTTGTCAATCCAGCTGATGTCATTCACTGTGGAATACACATTTGGGGAAGGGGCACTCCAGTAATCTCTGTGGTGTGTCCTATAACAGCATCATGCTGTAGTGTGATAATAGACCTCTGGTAGGGTTTCTATCCCCACACATGGCAGTTGTGGATGTTTTTGTGTAGAGAGCAATGCATATTAGGCTAGCCACACGCACTACAATTCAAATGCCCTACTTTGGCAATCCCGCTGATGTCATTCACTGTGAAATACACCTTTGGGGAAGGAGAACTCCAGTAATCTCCATGGCACGTCCTATAACATTGTAGTGCTATAGTGTAATATACTAGTTAGGTAGGAGTTCTAATCCCAGACATGACAGGTGTGTGTGTCTGTGTTTGTCATTCGTATCCTGTGTGGTGGTGGTTGTGAGTGTGTAACAACTGGACTCAATATGGAGTGGGTTTTGCAAACTTCTTATATGGTGGGCCAAGTATATATCACAATGTCCACCATACAGGGATAACAGATGTGAAATAGCCAAGAGGCTGGGGTGCAAATCCATACCCCTAAAAGTGACATCAATGCCAGCTGAACAACGTTAGCAACCCTTGTATTACCCAGGATACATTCTCAACCCATGTCTCATACACACACACACACACACACACACACACACACACACACACACACGCACACACACGCACTTGCCTAGGCAACAGCCACTATGTTGGTAGTACCCTGCATATTTCCCACTGATAGTAACCATGGTGTGATTGCAGTGGGCTACAGAGGGCATGGCACCCTGTCCATCAGTCCAATAGGCATGTACATGCCGACAGTGCACTTCCATGTTCCCCACTGGAAACCTGCAACACCTGTGGTGCCATCAAATGTGACCCACAAAGGACATAACATGCCTGAAACACAAGCCCTGTATGGACAAATGCCACTGACATCAGGGAATACCGGTATCATACTATCAATGTAGGTGCAAGGCCAACCTGCTGTCCATGAACAGTTCCCACCACATGAGGCCAGGACTGGCACATCTGATGATAATGATCTGTGTACACAACATGGGCCAGACACCCCAGGTACAGTTCCACATGTCACTGTACATGCATGTAGGTGGTGTACACATCCCTGACACTGCCCATATCATGGACAAAGGAACACATATATGGCAAGCAATGCACAGCGTTGGCCACATGCAATAGTCACCCAGGTGACTGGATGGTGAATACAATACCCACCTGTATGGGCAACTCCAGACACTACACCCCTGAGCCACAATGCAGACCATTGTCATGTGGCCTGAGGCCAAGGTATACCCAACACCTGACGGAATAGAGGTATGACTGCTGAATCCTACACAAATGCACTTTATAAGCACTTACATGAGTGCATGGATCATGCAATCCCTAACAGAACCAATATGCTATCCTCCAAAAAAAGGAAGCCAATCTGGTGGTCCCCTGCCATAAACAAACTCTACAACATGAGAAAGAAACTGTTGCAAAAAAGAGTAAAATCCCATGATTGGAGAAACTCCCTGGTCAGCCTCAGTAAGAAGCTGAGATCCCTCATAAAATCCTCCAAAGCTAGTTATGAAAACAAAATGGCCACTGACTCTAAAGACAACCACAAAACATTCTATAGCTATGTCAAGAATCTCAATGGCAACACTCAGATCTGCTCTGAGTTACAGCACAATGGCACTAAATATACAGCACCAACTGATATTGCCAACATCCTGGCAGATAGGTTCAGTGCTAACTTTACCCCTCTCTCATCCCCTAAAGGGCCCATCTCTATACCGGAAGAATGCAAATCACCTGTAATCACAGCTGCACAGGTAAAAAAATGCACTCTCCAAAGCCAATAACACAGCATCCATGGGACCTGACAACATCCCAGGCTGTGTTCTACATGGACTACAGAATGAACTGGCACCCCACCTAAGTACCATGTTCAATCATAGCCTCACCTCAGGCTTTGTGCCCACTGAATGGTGCACAGCAACGGTTATCCCACTCCACAAAGGGGGAGCCACCACGGGGCCTGGGAACTACCACCCCATTAGCCTTACAAGCCTGGTCTGCAAGGCTATGGAGTGTATCATCATGGAACTTATAAACAATGACATTGGTAATCTCCAAACTCAGGACCCCACCCAGTTCGGGTTTTTAAAAGGCAGATCATGTCTCCAAAACCTGATAGACTTCTTTGAAGCAGTCACCAAAGCCGTAGATGAGGGTAAGGTGGTTCACACAGCCTATCTAGATCTCGCCAAGGCTTTTGACACCATCCCTCACTCTGGAATTATAGATAAACTCACTAAACTAGGTATAAATCCCTATGTCACAAGATGGGTTGCTAACTGGCTCACTGACAGAACCCACACTGTGAAAATAGCAGACTACAAATCCAACTTCAGACCAGTGACAAGTGGAGTACCACAGGGTTCAGTCCTGGGTCCTCTCCTGTTTGGTATCTACTTCTCTGAAGTACAGGCCAACACAGAAGGTCTTTGGCTAATGAAGTTCGCAGATGACTGCAAACTAGGAGCCATAATCAAAACTCCAAAAGATGTGGACATCCTACAAAAGGGCCTCGCTGAGACAGATGCCTGGTGTCAAAGCCATGGCCTCAAGCTCAATGCCAAAAAGTGCATTGTCATTCCTTTTGGTAAAAACTCAGTACCCATGAACTACCACATAGGTGGTAGTCTACTTAACACCAAAAGTGTGATAAGAGACCTTGGGACACAGGTGGACAGTAGTCTCTCCTTTGATAATCACATCACCACAGTAGTCAGGAAATCCTTCTATGTAGCACACCTCATCACAAAAGGTTTCTCATCCAGGAAAAAAGAGGTCATTGTTCCCCTCTACTCGTCACTCATTAGACCCATTATAGAGTACAATGCCCCTTTTGGTATGTACCTCACAAGACATCTACAACAACTGGAAAGGCCACAGAAATACCTCACAAAGAGGATTACCGGCCTCAAAGAGATGCCCTATGCAGACCATCTCAAAAAACTGCAGCTTTACTCCATTGCATATCACCGAATCAGAGGCGATCTCTGCCTAACACACAAAGCTATGTCAAACCCAGAGCTTTTAGACATGCTCCACTTAAAGAAATCCCAATCCCTATGAGCTACATGCTCTAGAGATCTAAACCTCATCACCACAATAAACAGAACATGCTGGAGGGATAGATTCCTGTCCCAGAGACTTCCCATACTCTGGAACAAACTACCTATCTATATCAAACAAAGCTCCTCATTAGCACTCTTCAAGAAAAATCTTGATGATTGGATGGGAGATAGGAAATTCACCCCAGGGATCACTTCTGTGGCTGTGCTCGACAGTGGCACAGAAAAATAATTTTCTTGGGTGGCGAAAGCCAGGATACATTTGGCTAGGCTTATATAGGCTCTAGGGCCAATAGCCTAGTTCCTACCTATGAACCTATGAACACCTGCTTTGCTTAGGCAGCAGCATGTGTATTTTAAGTGATGCTCAGGATCAGCTGATGGTCTCTGCACGAATTGCAGCCCTCCTCTAGCTGATTGCATGTGGAAAAGCTGTGGTAACATTCCCATAGCCAATTGCATGGAAACACACACCAATATCTAGGAACATCATATTGGTGCTGGGCCTTTCATTCACTGTGAGCAGGAACTCAATCTGTTGTTTGGCAAACAGCATGTCAGATGGACTGGGGTTTACCTCTAACAACATACAATCTGGAAACAGGCCAACACACAGGAGGGGGATGTGCCTGACCTGACTACAGACTGTAAGTGCTGCTATACTGCATTTGTAGTAATGTTGGTTTAACAGGGTGTGTGTGGATATGGCTGTCCTACATGTTTACATACCTGCCATCTCAGTGCTATGTTTATGAGGGAACACCCATCTGCAGGCTGGCCAGTGTGTGGTGCCTTTTGTTTCAGGTGTTACCCACAGAGCACCTATCTGTGAACTGCAGAAGGTAGTGTGAGGATTGCAGTCTGTAGATGGTGAGGGCCGTGAGAGTTACTGACTTCATATCCCTCATAGGACATACGGTGCAACAAACCCTGTTACAATAGTAAATGTATGAGGTTATCACAGCAACATGACAATATTGGCCCTGTGTATGTGCCTCCAGCCACAACCCTGATAACCTTTGTACATATGTCATGCAGTAAGGGGTGCATATGTACTGTACACCATAATTACTGACATCATATCTGATAACAAGCCAGTGAGATATCAGACTGCTACACATGTAATGTATAGTAGGGGTTATATTTGATGACATAACTGGACATTCTGTGGTTGTGTGTACAGTACTGAGGTCTGTGTACTTATGGTGATTGTCGGCAGTGTGTGTATTGTTAATATGTACCTTGGCCTGTGTACAGACTGTGGTAGATGTCATTGTTCTTGGTCCTGCTCTATCTGATGTTACATGCTGCTCCACTGTATGTTACCCTATCGGCTTACATGTTTGTAGGGCGATACACGCACATGTCCCATACCACAGACAGGCAGCGGACCACACTGTGTAGCAGTCCAGTATATGTAGGGTTAGTGTGTGGGTAGCACATATGAGGTTGGTGTGGAACAGATAGTCCATATACTGTAATAATATGCTAGCACGCCATATGTAGCTGTGGCTGTGTTCACATTGGTTGTGGTGATGCACTTACACACAGGTGTATGTTACTCTGTGCTGTGGCATGCCTGTAGAGCCTGCTATCTATGTGCAGGTACATGTGCATTCCCCCATAGGAAATGTAGGCCAGTGTTGAGCCGGTCTGCCTGTAGCCTTCACAGTACTTTGTTACATGCTTAACAGCTTAGTGTACTTACCCAGTGAGATGTAATGTCCAGTTACTTGCCAGGTGTACTGCTGCTGGGCCACCATAACAGTCATGTATGTCAGACAGAGCAGTGGGATGCTGTGCAGATGCATGTCAATATCTAGTGGGTGGTATGTGGACATGGCACCCCCTTACCAGTGGTTATTATGTGGCAGGACAGACAGGGATCTGTGAATGCATAACCTATGGGGGCAAATGTATACCAGTAGTTACGTGTTATACCCATCTACATGGCTGTTAACATCCACATTGTCAGGACTGGTTCACATGTCTTGCACTAAGGGGTTATGTGTATACCTCTGGATTGTCCAGAGTGTCAAACTGCCCACATATATTGGCCATTATCTCTGCTGTAGTCCACAGGAGCATTACATGCTAGCAGTGGTACTGTACTATGATGTCCTTTGGATGTCTGTCAGTAGCCAATGGCGCACATGATAAAAGCAGATGTGACCTCCCACACACACCATGTCTGTGAAGACAATCCCTATTACAGTAGCAATACTCTACAAGTATACCTGCTATACATACCTGACATCCCCTTGGACTACGAAGTTGGATCTACAGGGGCTGAGGTAGGGCTACACTCCATGTTCACGACATATGGTGATGATATATGTACATATAGTTATCCAGATATCTATATAGACATACAGACATACATGTGAACCAAACAAAGGTGCAATAGTGCTTGTAAAAAACTGTAAAACCCAAAAGAAGCACTATTCGTTGTGAGTCCAATACCTTCTTTATTGTAACACCAAATAAATTAAGCACTTTCGTCAGTTGAAACTTGACTTCATCAGAATTCTGATGAAGTCAAGTTTCAACTGACGAAAGCGCTTAATTTATTTGGTGTTACAATAAAGAAGGTATTGGACTCGCAACAAATAGTGCTTCTTTTGGGTTATACAGACATACATATCAACATACATAGATGGATATGTATATGTACATAGATATACAAATAAACACCCAGATATATACATAAACAGAGCAATATATGTCTACACATATACAGATAGAGATACATATGCACATAGACGTATGGATATCTACATATATTTTGACAGTAGTAGGTATATCAGAATAGATATGTATGCACATATAGTTATTATCTACACATATACCAACATAATTAGGCATATCTGTACACATAGGATGTTCATACATATATAGCTATATATACATATATCTATATATACATATACGTATATCTATGTATACATATGTCTATATATACATATATCTATATGGGAGTGCTACAGGATCCTGAAAGCCCAAAGTCCTGAAGACCATCAGGGATGAGCTGCCTTAAGGTATATGGATGTACATTACCATACAATCCACCTTGGTTAATTGTAGGCCTACTGCCACCAGCCATACAGACTGTTCTGTTTGTCAGTGTGCTTGTGATGGTGTCAGTTGTGCCTTGTTATATAACAATTACATCCCATTGTGTCAACTGAGGTCTTTACCCCCTAGGGATTGTCTACAGAATGTAGATAGAGGCTGCTGAACTATACACCTGCATTACTTACCATTGATTGTTTGCTATCCTGTTGCCCAGTCTGTCTTTACTATTGTACTACTTGATGGCCTTGGCCTGGACAGCAAAATTTGTTAACTTTTCCAGACTACTGTATTTATATAACTGTGTCACAGTTGCATTACTCAGTTTATATGGATGTCCGTGTCTAAACAGCTATATGACATGGCATAGACAACTGTAATAGTACACAAATAAAGCTTTACCGTTTATGCACACGTGTGTGTGGTGTTATATCCTTTGATATCTCTGTGGGTATATGTTGCAGGCAATGAATGTCATTTGTATGGGTGGCTCATACAGTCTCCAGTTGGTAAGGTGGTAACTGTAGGAATAGTGGCTGTTCCACATTGTGTGCACGTACTACATATGTAACTTACTGTGTATATCTCTGAGTGTGTATGTGTAGTTACATATATATATATATACTATATATGTATAGCTGTATCTGCATATATGTATCTGTGTATATGTATCCTAGGGATGCCCATGTCGTGTCTGGTCCTGGTTATGGGATCTGCAACACTTGGTAGTATATTGCAGGGGGAACGTGTTTGGCTGTGGGGGGGTTATACCTATTCATACAAGACGTATATTGTTTGGGGCCTCTCAATCCCATTAACATTGCATGTGGACATATATGTTTTTGTTATTTCCCCATTGTTATCTACAGATGTATGTCCGTATATATATATATATATATATATATATATATATATATGTGTGTGCGTGTGTGTGTGTGTGTGTGTGTGTGTGTGTGTGTGTGTGTGTGTGTGTGTATATATATATATATATATATATATATATATGTATATATATATATATATATATATATATATATATATATATATATATATATATATATATATATATATATACATATATCTGCTGACATATATATAAACCGCCGTATATATTTAGACATATAGATGTAGACATATATATTTATAGCTGTTAGGCATTTGCATGCATATATGTTGTATCTGTTTAGATATTAATATATTTACACACACACATACATCTACATGTTGGAATACATTCTCTGTACTGCTGAATGACTGGGCTGGATGATATGTTTATGAAAACATCAGGGTTATGTATATCTGACATGGCTTAGTGTAAATCACTTTGGCTATGGTGTGCAGGGTCCTGGGTTTGAGCCTTGCAGAGGCTGTTTATTTTGTTGCTGGGCAGAACATGGTCCTTTGGATAAAGAATGATTAAGGCACTTTAAAGCAGTTGTAAGCAGGTTTGCATGGGTTTGTGCAGAGGTAAGCACTGCTAACGTCCGGTTACAGTTTCTTATACTCAGTTAGCTTCTAAATTGCTTAACCTTTGCAAGCATTACTTAACCCCATGCAAACAGGCTTAAACCCGCTTACTGCTGCTTAAAAGTGCTTACTCCCGCTTACCCCCATGCTAATTTCTTTAAAAGAAAAGAAAAAGGGGTTGATAGGACAGTGGTGAAAAAAGGGGCACAAAAAGGGAAAGACAGCAGGAAAAATAGCCAGGGATATGCAGGAAGGTTGTAGGGAAGATCTATAGCTGCCCATCTCTTCAACAGCAACAGCTGTGCATATACACTGAATTTGGAGATAGATTTGGACACTCAAACTCCTAGAAGGGGGTGAGGACAACAAAAATAAGTTGTGATGCCAATTAGAGCAGATTACATGTGTCCAGTGGACACTTGTGTGAAATGGACAGCTATGTACGGGCGAGATTTTTTTTTGTGGGAACAGATTGCCCTTTTTTTTTCAGGTGAGAGTGGGATGTTGGGGTGGGACAGTAGGTATATTTGGGGAGGTAGGTTGGATAGATTAACAGACAAGACAAACAAGACACATACAGGGGTGGTATATGACACATGTGGGGGGTAAACACCTTGATGGGGAGGGGAGTTGGGAAATCGGAAACCTACAAGCCCCCTAGTGGAAACAGTGGGACTGAGGTCCCCACCCATGGTCAGTCACCACTGCACCTTCACAGCCCCGAAGGTGGTTGTGCTGGGGGCTGAGTCGCAGAGCCAGGCTGACTCTCTAATAGTGACATGCGGCCCTCGAGCTGGTGTAGAAGATCACCAAACTGCTTTTTGATCTCTCTACATACCACAACCCCGACCTGGCGACGAGTGACAGGTGCCTGTCCACGCCCACTCCGGAGGGGGGCAAGCCCGATCCCCTGAGGCAGTTCCACCTGAAGGTGATGCAGGACCAATGCACAGGGAGGTCCCGAGTTGGGCCCCAGACATGCTGGTGCCCGGTGCCATGGCCAGCTGAGGTGGGACAGGTGGATCCACTGGGACCGGCCTTCCCAAGGGTGCTATAGTGTTTATCTTTCATCACCAGATGTAGGTTAGTAATAGTCAACACATTCCAGGGTTATGTATAACAGCATGCATAGATATTCCCATTAACCCAGACACCACATATGGGACAGTTGCATAGAAAACAGAACACATGCATATATGGGACCACAGTGGTAATAAGAACAGCATGCAGGTACATTGATGGCACCATGCCACCAATGTTGGAATAATTCAATATAGCACATGCATGGGAACCATTAAAATATTTATCAAACAATTGGACATTATCAGAACATAGGTGTCATTACATACCAGTTGAGGTGGGTATGTTGATTATTGTTGGAAATATGGTGGGGGGAGAGAAATATTTCAATTAACAACTAGTATATTCCTGTAGTCCACATTACTTTCCTAATCAGTGCTGTTATCTGTACTTTACAAGTCTTACTACACTACCCTATAGCCTTAGTTTGGACAGTGATATGGCTGTTATCATCATTGCACATGAACCGGTTTTACCTGCAGTATACACCTCTTACCTGGTATACCTGTGGAGGGAATGTTTGTTTAAACTAACTGTTTCTACACATACTCCCAGATTCCAGGTTGATGTTGTGCACATAGCTATCCACTCTTTCTGCACAGACTCTGGCCATGTGTTGACCACCAGGACATATCTAGATTATTGCCCTCTTCCACCTTTAGTGACCTGACACACACCTATACATGCTTTACTACACAGTTATATTATGTAGCACAGTGTGGGTGACAGTGACCAGTGATACTTTATTATTCAGAGAAACTGCAACACTCACAATTCCCTACAATACCAGAGTGAACAGTACCAGTACAGGTTATAATGGTCTGTATTTCTCAGTGGAGTGCTCATATCTGACATACCTGTGGGAGCAATGTTTGTTAGCACTACCTGACTGTTGCCACACAGAGTTCCAGGTTACACATTAGTATTATGCACATACATGTCACTCTGTTACTGTACACACTCTGGTCACAGCTTGATGACATGGGAGTGCAGATAAGACATACTTGAAATATTACTCTCCTAACAGTTTTGGGGGTTGCTACAGTGACAGGTGTGTTCTCATAGATGTTTGACAATCACTTGTATTCCCTGTATGCTGGCTAAACATCTTGGATCATCCTACAGACTTACCAGGGGGACAGGGGGACAGGCAGCAGATATGGGCCCATATACTGGGCATTCTGGCCTCATCTGTACAGTTGTGGGGTATGATTCTGTATGCAGCCTACTTCCACTCCCAGGATACAGACCATGGCTGTGTCTGCTACAACTTAAACACTGTCCATCACAGTTGTGTCTGCTATATAAATATTGCTGTATATCTCCTATATGCTTTCTGTCTTATTAATCCCCTGTGCTTTTGCATTCTGACCTTGTATTACAACACTGTTATATGGATTCCTAGACAGTTATATGTTGTAGGACAGTGTGAGCGACAGTGATGTGTAATACCTCATTATTCAGAGCAACTGCATCAGTTGCAATGCCATACAATACCAATGTGAACAGTACCAGTACTGCAGATCATTCTTTTAGTTCTGGCCACAGTATTGGTATCTGACAGACCTGTGGGAGGAAAGATTATTGGCACTACCTGAATGTTCCCACACACAGTACCAGATTCTACATTACTATTATGCACATACATCTCACTCTGTTACTGTACACACTCTGACCACAGCTTGAAAAGTTGGGGTATAAATGGGACATACGTGGCTTCTTAGTCTCATAAGGTATTGGGGAATTGCTAGTGTGCCAGCTTTGTTCTCAAAGATGTGTGTTAATCAGTTGTATTTCCTGTTTGCTGCCTATACGTCTGGGATCATCCCACTGATTTCCCAGGGAACAGGTTGATAGGCAACAGATATGGGCCACTTTAATAGACATTTTGGACATATCTGTACAGTTGTGGGGTATGATTCTATATGCAGATTACTACCACTGGCAGGATTTGAAACATGGCTGTGTGTGCTAAAAAAACAACAGTTCACATCTCAGTTGCATGTGCTATTCGTTTTTTGTTGTCTGCATTTTCACTGTTTACTGTCTATGTGTCTCTCAGTTGTACTAAATGGCCTCTGGGGATTACACCTGTAATATACAGGCATTCCTACACATTCAATTTATGGTGCAAGGTGTGGATAACAGTGCTTAATACAACAGTACCATTACATGATTGCAAATCTACATTACCATATGATACCAGAATATACACATGCTGTCCAGCAGTTAGACCTTTTTTGTCAGGCTATTACACTTTTATTGACATACTAACAATATGGGACTCTTCCTGCCATATTCTCTAGTGCATGCAGTACTTGCCTTGAACAATACAGATTTTATACAGGCGATTAATTTACTACTACTTTTAGTTTTATTTCCTATGACAGTAAATGCATGATTATTACTGACCTGCCTCACATCGCAACCTCACCAGGTGATTGATCTGGGCCTCCTGATTCGCGGCCCGCTCCATTGCAGCTGTGGGGGACATAAGAGGAATATTTAGCCATACCTATCCATGATATACCTGAGCTGGCAATTATTACACACATACTTGGGTGATACTTACTACTGGAACATCCCCTGCCGCTCTAGCCTCTTGGAGCCACTCCTCCAAGAGGTCCCCCTTACGCCACTTCAGGTCGGCATAGTGATGCCTGACCTGCTCATCAGTTCAGGGTATGCCAGTGGCACTGGTGAGGTGGCAGGTGAGATGGTCCCAGGCCTCTGCCTTATATTGGGAGCCCTAGTACTGGCCCTGTAGCAGTCTCTGATCATGGTCTTTGACAAGGAGTCCTGCCATGACCTTGGACTCCTGGATGCACCAGCGCTGCACCCGGAAGAACACACCTTCTCCCCTTACTGCCATTGTGCCTGCAAGAGGAAGCTACAACCAGTTATGAGATGTATTCCCACCTCTTGGATTTAAGTAGGGCCAATTTCCTGCAATTTTCCATGATTGGCCGGTTTTGAAAAGGCTAAGCTATGGGCAAACCTGCTTACCTAGGGTTAGCATTATTTAAAGGGATATAACACTGGGCACATTGAGTTAGCTGGCCTACACATTGCTTACACCTCCTAAGCTGGCCTGTGCAGTACTTAGCGTTGTTTACATTAGACTTTGCATTATAATTCCTTTTTGGCATTGAGTTATTATTCATTACATCTTATACTTATGCCTGGTATCCATGATTCATGTGTACGTACACTGTATGGGGTCCTTGTGTTTTATTGGGGACTTCAACACTCTATTACAATTACACTTGACTTCTGGCCTTACTGCTGTAGTCCAGTTCACATATTTATGTTATGTAGTGGGTTAAGGCACATATGTCTGTATACTGATTCCTTTCACAGGTTAAGTTTGGTTTTACTATGGTGAAGACTTGTTTGCTGATACCTCATTCTTCTGTACTTCTGTGATGGCTTGGTGGTTAACTACTATGACTATGGTGTATAGGGTCCTGGGTTCAAGATCTGCATGGCTGTTTATTTTGTTGATGGCCAGAACAAGGGCCATTGGATACAGAGTGATTAAGGCACTTTTGAGCATTTGTAAGCATGTTTGTGTGGGTTTGCATGACGGTAAGCACTGCTAACCTTCCGTTACATCTGCTTACAGAGAGTTAGCTTCAGAATTGCTTAACGAGCGTAGGCATTGCTTACAGCCATGCAAATGAGGTTAAACTCGCTTACTAGTGCTTAAATATGATTACTGCTGCTTATTGGTGCTTAAACCTGCTTACTAGTGCTTTATTCATTATGACACTGACACCTCACATGTGCATTTACTGCAGTACTCCAGTTCATAAAAATATGTTATTTAGTGGGTTTTGCAACATAAATATTGATCATAACGTGCTTTGCTATGGAAAATGGAATGTGCTGCAGTGGGACTCGAACCGGGAATGCCTGCTCATAAGGAGAATGCTCTGCCCACTACACTATTGCTATGCTGCTTCATTTGCATATATCTTCCTTGTTATTCTCTTCAGCCATTTAAGCTGCATTAACCGTAGCTAAGTGATGGGCACACCCGCGCACCTATGGTTAGCTTTAATGGGATTTTTATTAAAATAAATAAATAAATAAAGGGTTTGTTCATTTAATGTATGTATACTGTTGCTGTTATATACAAGGGGGACTGTTGGTTGGGATATGCGGACACCTATGAGCGGTCTCACTCATTTCTAACCCCTTTCTGCTGTTCTTCCTTGCGGAGGAGTCTATATTCTGAGAGCTCTGCTCTCAGACATTCCCTCTGCACTCTTAAACGCTCCGTGTAAGACTAGGAGCTCAGGCAGCACGCCTCATTACTATGCATGGCACACTGCCATCCTGCTCCTAAACAGCCGCCTCCGCACAGGGCTAAGCTAGTCCTGCACGGAGGAATAGTAAACCCAGGGGTTAGTTTGTTAGCAGTGTTTATAACATAAAATGTCCAACGGAAGGAAAGACAGTTTGGTGACCAAGGGTTACAATACTCTGTCATTACAAGGAATGCAATGCTACCAACTGATGGATATGGGGGGGGGGGGGCGTCACAGTAAATAAGGTAAAAAAAAGAGGGTTGAATTTCTACTCAAATCTAGAATAGAAGCTGCTGTTAAAAAATGGATAATTAGTAGGTCATATAAAATATTGCATGCTAACTATAAGAATCAATCAGAAGAAGTTAGAAAAGATTTGGAAGAGGAGACTGGAAAAGCAATTTACAAGGGAACAATGGGACGATGTATATATGACTAACAAGTATGCAACAGAGTCCAGCATGTCTCTCTTATCTATAGATTTTTTGCAAAGTCTTCATATTTTTGGTCTCTTCCTCATAAAATTTGTGGTTTTCTAGCAATAACATACATTTGAGTTTTAGACTTCATATGTTTCAGAAAATGCAAGCAAAAAATAAATTCTGGTATTCTATCAACTTTCTAAATTTATAAGAGCAATATTTAAAATCAGTTCCTATTTTCTGGGCCTTTGTCCCACCATTATTTTAGGCTTTGTCCAGATTGCTTGTGCTAAGAGGTTAAGAGGTATGAAGTCCAGAAGGTTTAGAATTTTTGCTTAGAAGTGTTTGCATGAGTATTTTTATAACCTAAACATAATTTAATGGATTTGTCTTCAAGTAGATACAAATGTTGGAGATGTGATGGGAAAGAAAGAGGTACTTGGGAACATGATTTTCAGGAGCATAATGAGTTGGCAGGTTTTAAAAATTCCCTACAGAGTACTTTGTTAGAAATATTTGGGGAGCAAATGGCTGCAACGTAGGAAATTATTATTTTGAGCTGGGACACAGGAGCTTATAGTAAGGTTTTACTAAGTTTATTTCTAGTGGCTGCCTAAAATCAGTTACTAGAAAATGAAAACCAAAATCTATACCAACTGTTATTGAATTACTGAATATTATAAAATAGATATAAGACTTAAAAGTAGGCTCTTTAGAAAAGGGAGCAAACTACATAAAAATAAAAGGAATTTGTTGGAACAACACATGCAGAATAATGTTCAGGAGGATGGTTGAGGTTTAAGAAAAAACTGTAACTAAGTGATTCATGTACTATTGGACTGACAGACAATTATTGTAAAGAAAGACAACATGTACTGTATAATGCGTATAAAAAGAAAAAATATTAACATGGTTTGTTTTCTTTTCTATTAATGTATGTGTGCCTATGCCTCAAGTGATAATTTAATAAAGGTGCTTAACAAAAGACAGCAAAAGGAAGGCGCCCAGCCAGATACAGCATGCTAACACAGTGGTCGAAGTTAGATGTCACTGCATGGCATGTTCTCACTCCTGCCAGAAAAACAGAAGATACTATGGCAGAGGGTCCATGCAAAGTTGGCATAGATAATAAACTACCATTTAACCACAACAGTGATCCAGAGAATGGACTAATGACCACTGGCATTGTTAAAAGGTTGGTGAGAGGTCTAGACGTTACATGCCAGAAAGGAAGGGACAGAGGCAAGAATGAAAAACACCTAACTAAAAGACAGTGACAGAAACTTTCAGAGGAAAAGCATAGTGATTTAAAGCAGTATTACAAAACAGGCTTCAGTTTCCTGACATCTGACTGAATGACTGATGTTCATTACTCAGCAGTGATCTGTCATCATTCTGTAGATTCTCAGCAAATAAAAAGTACCAACAAACATTCCCTGTCATTATTCAGTGCTTGCATACCAACTCTAACCTAAGCAATTACAATCGAGCTGAGCTGACTATCCAGTGGGCACAGGGTTTGATCCTTTTACACAGTAAGTAAAACCTTTATCTGGGTCCCACAGATAAAATGTCCTTGAATAAAACACAAATCGAAATAACTATAGTTTCCTTACCTATCATACTCTGCCACAGACACTTCTCAAATAAGAAATATTAAGTGTATATCTGTATGAATTATATACCCCTTTTACTGCCAGATTTAAACAGCAAAATACTTTAGGCCCAATCCCTGAAGGCTTCTAATTAAAGTAAGTGGTTAAAATGAGGCTAGAATGCACAAAAAGATTGCAAAAAGTAAACATTTTCAACTAACAAAAGAATTTTTAGACCCATACTGCCTGGAAAATATTATTAAACCTGTCTGGCTTGACTTTTTTGTAACATGGCTGAAAGTTTCTGTAAATCCTTAAATATGATTTACCATTTTGATTAGATATGTTTTTCTCTTGCACTTGAGAATCATTTCTCATCATTACTAAGTTATCATTTTCTTCAATCTTTCAATTAGTGCTGCTAAGGTAAGTCACACTATGAAGAACTGGTCTTTCCTCCAAGTGTCTTTGGTATTGCATACACTGCAAGTAGAACAGAGTAACACTTGGAATTCAGACAAATTATTTAGTTACAAACATCCTATATTATGAAAATAAAGTACACATCCAGAACCAGGCAAAAAAAAAAAAAAAACTAGCACAATTAAGTAATATAATCAGTTTGGTACACCCAATTACTGAGACACATAATCTTCAAATACTTGTCTGAAGTGTATAAAAATATGTTAATTGACTTTTACATTGCAGTTTTCATTTGAAATCTGAACGATCAGATACATGCACATACACAACTTTGCCCATTCATCAGAATGGCAATTCATATTTTGGGGGCATCAGCAAATTTCAACATGGGGCACCCTCATGGTGACTTTGCAGACTCAGTTACTGATGTCCTCCAACATCACAGCCATAATATATTCATAGGGCCGTGGGTAATCACTAAGCTATTGATCTATGAGGCTCTTAAGAAGTCTTTCCCTACATTCCCATGGTAGTATTCAGTCCTTGTATTTAGCTATGAATAACCCAGAGATGAGCCAAATAAGGTTACATTGGGACATTTACAGGTTCTCCCATCCTGAGGGACAGGGGTGCTGAATTAGGGGTGAATTTGTGGTTGTCCATCAATTCATCCAAATTATGCTTTAATAGAGTAAGAGAAATACTTTGTGTTGTATGGAATAGAAGATTTTTCCATAGAAGCCGAATTCTCTGGGATACAAACCTATCCCTCCAACATGTTCTGTTTATTTTCAAAATTTAAATCCTTTGAGTGGGTGTTTACAATACTGTTGAACTTGTGAATGTGTAATAGGTCAGAGAGAATAGTGTCTGTTGAAGTTCTATATGTGAGGCAGAGGTTGCCTCTAAGTAGCCTGTATTAATACTGAGAAGAGGTTTAAGGCTTTGAGATGGTCTACATAGTTTTTATGATTTAGGCCCTTGAGTTTTTTTACAGAGAAATCATTCTGGTCATTCCAGTTGCAACAAGTGCTTGAACATGTACATAGAAAAAAGGGCATTATACTTGATGACCATTCTAATGATTGCTGAGTACAGTAAAAGGATTACATCCCTGGATCTGGACAAAATACCTAGATATAAGCTGTGCAATGAAAAAGGACGTCCTTACAATAGTAAATACTGCACATGATAATCAAAGAGCAGATCATTGTCAGCATAGCTTCCCAGATCCCTAACTATTTTCATGGCTGTGATGTCAGTGTTATAGTTAAATTATACACTTCTAGGCATTTAGCTTTAGTCCACGGTTTAACACCAGCTATTTGTTCAGGATCTTGATGTCTTTTAGGGAGTTTTTGATGACACAAAGTTTGCAGTCATCTACCAACTTGGTCATCTACAAACTCTTGACATTAGCTTTGACCATCAAGAAGTAAATTTCTAATAGGAGTAGCCTAAGAACTGAACCTTGAAGTACACCACTAGTGGTAGGTCTTTTGGAGGAGGTAGAACTACCCCCCCCCCAACTTACTGAGTTCTATTTGTTATCTAATTTTCTCTGGAAGGAGTTGCATAGTGATTGACTTTTAGCTTGGAGAGTTTATCTATGATACCTGACTACAGGATGGTGTTGAATGCCTTTGTGAGACCTATATATGTTGTGTGCACTATTTTACCCTCATCCATTGCTTCAGTAACTTTTTTGAAGAAGATGACCAAGATACGTAGGCAGGACCTGCCCTTGAGAAATGCAAGCTGGGTTAGGTTTAAAGTATGAAGATTACCTACAGTGTATCGTTATTTATTAATTTCATAATGATCCTTTCTATAGCCTTCTAGATGAGACTGGTCAGACTTATGGGTCTATAATTACCTGGGTCTGGTGAAGCCCCACCTTTGTGCAAAGGAATGATTGCTCTTGTCTCCATTCATCTGGATCAAAGCCTGATTTGAGACTGATATTGAATACTTTCTTTACAAGATCAGACAAGTTATGTTTCAGGCTGACCGGTAGACAGACTGATATATAACCTGACTCCATAGATGTAGTGTTATTGGCCTTATATAACACCTTGAGAACTTGTGGTGTAGGTGTGGGTATGTGATCTGAGAACATTGGATGGGAGAGGGGGGTGAAGTTTGAGCTAAATTTGTCTGCTAGTAGATTAGCTATGTCCTGTTTGAGCTAAATTTGTCTGCTAGTAGATTAGCTATGTCCTATAGGTCTGAGTATTTGATATAATTTAGTGTTAGTGCTGCACAATGCTGGAATTGTTTCTGAGACTTTAAACATAACTAAAGAAGGTTTTTTGGTTATCCTTCACCTGGGTGGTTATTTTTAGCTCAAAATCTAGCCTAGGTTAATTTGATCAGGGTCTAGAGATCCTTTGTATAGTTTAGCAGCATCGTGTTTGGCATTATGAGAGTTAGATTTATTTTTGCATGTAGTAAGTTATTTTTTTTTCTTTTATTATAAAGGATGATTATATCTAGGTTCCGCCACAGAGGCTTATTTTTGAATTTTCCATTGTATTTATTTCTGAGGTGGACAGATGCATATATGCAGCTATTTATATTTGCACATTTTATTATTTATTTATTATTATTTATTTTACATTTGTTGACCAGGAAAGTCCGACTGGATGCATGTCCATTTTCAGTGGAGGCCAGGGGAGAAAAGCTCCACAGATCAAATTACAAGCAAATATTAGGAGTATACAGAAGCATGCAAATTTACATAGATAATTTGGTGGTGAATGATTCTGCATAAACAGTGTGGTTATTAATATGGAAGGGGCTTTTGAATTTAGCTAGGTCATCACCCAGTTTTAGCAGATCAGCCTTTGCATAATCACTGAATACTAAGGAAATGGAAAATGCTTCAGGTTTCAGTATTATGGTGAATCTGATTGGCTTGTGGGCTGATTGGACCAGGGAGGAAGTTACAACTGGTATGGAGCAAAGTTGCCCCATATTGGTAAACACCATGTCCAGGATTTTATCTTCCCTAGTTAGGGTGTGGACCAGGGAAGTCCAGGGAGATTTCATTAATGAAGTCTAGAAATCTCTGAGCATACATGTTTGAGGATCTATAAGTTACCGAGTTTATGAAGGAGCATTTGAAGTCTCCTACAGGAATGGTGTTTGGCTTAATACATTGGGACTCTATACTATACAGGCAAGAGGTATGGGCTGAGGGTGACATACGGGGCTCCTATAGTTACCTATGATATGGTAAGGGGTTTTGTGAATAGTAAGTTGTACATCAAGGAGTTCCAGGTCATTATCTTGTCTAAAGAGTCTGGAGCTGATGTATTTACTTAAGAATATGCAAACACTGCCAGCTTTTGTGCCTTTGTCTAATGTGGTGAGGTTGAACATGTGATAAGCATTGAAATCCTGCACTGAGGAAGTGCTTTCAATGGCCTTGAACCAGGTCTCAGTGATTATGCATAAATATCACCCAAAGTAAGGAGTGCTTGTACCGAGGTGATTTTTTTGTCAAGGCTCCTACCATTGTGCAGCAAAATGGATACTGTTCAATTATGTTGGCAGCTTTAGAAGACTGACATTGCCTAAAAAGGTACTAGGGGTGGACAAGCTAATATATGAAAGCCTTAAGAGGAGAGGTGCTGGTCATGCTTGGAAAGAAGTTGGGACCATTTACAAACTATTCCCAGGATGATATATATTGTACCCTCTTTGAATTATCCCAGACGTTAAGCTGTTGAAATCAATAATCTTTTCTTTTGTATTCCAACATCATTTTTGCTGACAGTAGAATGCTGCTCAGGGATAGATTCTTACCAGCCTCAGACACATATTGTGAGAGGTCCATCATGTCTCTCTTTATATAGTCCAGGGAGGTACATCTCAAGTCATTTACATCCACCGGTACTATGACTATGTCATATTCGTACTTGTGGTGCAAAGACTTGAGTGCTTGTATGATGTGGGAAATGCTGATGCCTGATAGGTAACTGAATGAGACCCTCTCTCATACCTCTCAACCTCTTAGCACAAGAAATCTGGATGAAGGCCCAAAATCAGGAAAAGTAGGAATATCCAGCTAAAAATCATGACATCACATTATCATAACATTTGAATAACAAGTAATATATAATTTTTCCCGCTTCTAGTAGGAATGTGGGATACATCTCAGAAACATAGTTAAAAAAAAAGTGGGACAAAAATGACGGAAAAATATGAGCACATTATCAAACAGATAGTGTAAAATCTATTGACATTAATGAACTGTACTGCAAAATTCTACTCCACAATCATTTACTTTTGTTTAACAAAAAGGGAGGTTTAAGATACACACCCTCTTTCTTTAAATTATTGTTGCCACTAATAGGTTGCTCACATAATATGATTTCTGTGTACTAGACAGCTTCAAAAAACACGTGATGGGGGGGGGTTCAGAAAATTGTATGAATAGTGTAAATCAATCCTGAAAATAAGGACATAACATGAAAAATAGAGGCATTCTGTGCAGGCATAAATCAGGCCTAAAAAATAGGAACGTTCTTCCAAAACAGAGACAGTTGTGGTCTGCTCCCTTTGCAATAACTAGGAAATGTGATTGTAGTTAAGGAAAAATACACTTAATGGTTAAAAAAAAACAAATAGATAAATAAAACTGTGGCAACTTTCAGTCATGGAGTAACTGGTATCTGGCCATAAACTGTGATGCTATACAATTGTCATAGAATTAAAAAAAAAGTTACTTCAATAATATATCTAGCAATGCCGTGCAGAATAACATAACATGATTTCTAGAATTCAAAGATATTTCTGAAAAAAAGATTTTCACAGATTCTAAACTCTAAAAAGCTAATATCTACAGAGGCATTTGTAGTTAACTGTGGCTATATAATATAAACATAAAAAAGTGTGTCACCGCTTTGTAGGATGAATAGTGTGTTTTACTGATTAATAAAAAATCTCACTATGTCTGTTTATGCTTGTAAAGCCATAAAAGGCTGTAGACACCAGACAGGTTTGAAAAACTGAGCAACCTAAAGAAGGGAAACAAACATAATTTAAAATAACCTCAAGTATACTGCTAGAATTGTTTTACTAGGGTTTGTATAGTTCCGCTTAAAAAACTCAAAACTATATTTTATTCCTGTAGACAAATGGTTCTGGTATGAAAGCTCAGTTCCAGTACTGAGATAAACCTGCACTAAAGTCATTCTTTCAGGTTCCATAAAAGGCAGGATATGGGTGGTGTGAGATGTGCCATGCAAGAGCCGTTATATCTTTCTTATGTACCTCAGTCAATAACTATTTGCATAACCATAAGAAAACAACCAGCAAGTCCCTTGGGCTTAAGAAGTTTTCTAGCTTTCTGAACCATGTCAAATGTCCTTGTTTCTTTCAGTAATGAATCATACATTGCTTCCTCTATGTACGTAGCTAAAATTAGGCTTTCTGCTACTAAGTTTTAAAGAATATACATCTGCACTGTTTCCACTGTGAAACAATATGCAACTTTGATAATACCAAAGGCTACTGTTAAGAGGGTCAGAGTACAATGCACAATCAAAGAGCAGAGTACCATATTTAATTTTGCATAGAATGAACTCATGGATAAGTCAAGGGGCAAGTATGAGACCAAACATCCAGTATAATTAAATGACCTATTTTTAAATCTATGGGTAAAGCTGGTGAGAGGCTGTAGGGCATGAAAGTCATTAAAATGTAAAGCATTAAGTGAAAAAAAACAGTATTTTGTGTTTTAATGGCTGTCATGCTGCAAAGGTACTACATGAAACAGCAGCATTTAAACAGAGTACTATATGGATAGTGATCCCCATTCCGATCTGTTGAACTGCATATGGTTAATCCCCATCCCGAGCTGTTAAACTGCATATGGTTAATCCCCGTCCTGATCTGTTAAACTGCATATGGTTAAGTGAAGTGCTAATAAAGAATGGCAGCCATTAAAACATAAAGTTTGCTAGCTCTGGTAGCATAGAAGAATGAGGCCCTGACTATAGCCCAGGTTACCGGAGCTCGATTAGTGGCCGTGTGCCTGTGAATCATCAGTTCCTAGTGCAGACCACTTCTCCAATACATCTCCCCAGGACAGCACCTTTAGCACCTCCCCTACCACTGGCTCTGGCTCATCTATCATTTGCATTAACCTTTGATCATCCAAGCCTCCACTTAATAACTTTGTAATAATTACGGATTCACACTGTGATTTAACCACTACAACCATTTGTACATCCATTTCCTTATTCAGTTCAGCAACAATTTGAATCTTTCCCCCTCCATTCTCCTGGTATAAAGTATTTATTTTTATTTATTTTATTTGCATTTGTATTTGTTGACCAAGGTAGAGCACTGATCTCCACTGACCTTTCTCAGACTCAGTTAGTGCTGTGTGGTTAAGTGACTTGCTCAGAGTCATGGAATTAGGCAATGGAGGCTAAAGACATCAAATTCTGGACCACTGGACCACAGAAAACAATATTTTTCTACAGTCCGATGTTAAAAAGAGTAGAGGAATTTCCCCTGTGCCCTGGCCAAATGGCCCCTAGTCAGTATGAATACCAGCTCATGAATCACCTGAAGACAGGCCATAGGCCTAGTGAGACTAACCATATCAACAAAACATAAATAAATAAATAAACAGACCAATAAATAGGACAATAAGCTATATCTGTTCACTGCAAGTGAGTCAAAATGCAGAGAAATGTCCACATGCCCACTACACAGCCAGATGTCTCTATTTCCTGCTATGTAATGAGACATGAAGTAAGTGGAAACAAAGACATTATACAACTGAGTTATTTAAAACAACATTAAGAAATATATTTTTAAAATTTCTCTAGGATGTAATATTAACAATCACCATTTGATGCTAGGGAAAACAGGATTAACCCACTGTTAGAAAAATTACTCATTTGGACTCAACTCTCATAGGTAAACCACAGTAGTAGTGGGTGAATCCAGCTTCACCCATGGTCAGGCTGTATGTACAGCATAACTTTGGTTTCACATTGACTAAGAAGCAGTGTACCATTATAAAGTCACTGACAGGAAGACTTAAAGCCTAACTGAGGGAAGTGGACCACTCAGGTACAATCATGTAAGTTGCACTTAACCATAATAATAGATATTAAATTCTTCACTGCTGCAATAGCCTTTAGACTATAGGAGTCATTTTCTGTCCAGGAAACAACTGCCCAGCTTCACAAAGTTCTGGCACCCTCCCACACCTTCTCTTACTGCTGATTGGCTAATCCCAAGGAGAGAAATCAGCAGTCAGAGTGAAGTTTTCCTCAGGATTTTCTTGTCCATAAAGAAAGAGAAGATCCTAACAATCAAGACTTTCTTGCCCATAAAGTAGGAGAAGAGCCGAACATCCTGAACCAATAAAACAAAAGGTAACAATAAAGTGTGTGTGTGTGTGTGTGTGTGTGTGTGTGTGTGTGTGTGTGTGTGTGTGCGTGTGTGCGTGCGTGCGTGCGTTCGTGTGTGTGTGCGTGTGTGTGTGTGTGTGTATATATATATATATATATATATATATATATATATATATATATATATATATATATAAAACGGTTAATTCAACAATGACAACAACGTAATTTCACTGAAGGTACAGGATGGCACAAATGATATCCCAGCTGGAACAGGTCACAATTTCACAATTTAATGAACAATTCCTGAATAGTACAAAAGTTGAAGCAGATACAATAGTCAAAGGTTAAGCGCTTTCATCTGTCATACACAGACTTCATCAGAACCTCCATTTTTTTCTCTGAATTTCACTTATATACGTCAATTTGGCGCCAATAATATTTGCATTACAGTTTAAAATTTAAAGACGTACTGAACATATTGGACAAAACTTCTTATACACATTAAATGGTATATAATGTAAATCAATTATATGTGGATGTTATTTATAAAAATATTTAAACACTGCTGAATTCATCTACTAAAAACATGTTATAAACCACGCACACTATGTAGCTGAAGCAAATCAAGTATACAATTTTGTCACATACTGGTGACTAATCATATATTTTGTAATAAATATCTAATAAATGTAATGTTGAATTATTAAAATATATATACATAATGCATATATCATATTATTTAAAATCTATACCATATATACTATGCCAGACTTAAAAAAGGTTTGATACTGATAAAATCATTTATGCCTGGTGACCTAACTGCATCCGTAAACATTTGCCATTTACTCTCCTTTTTGGCCAACTTGTCTTTTATGTTACCTCCTCTAGTAGTCATTTCAACCTGATCTATAATGGTGAATTTGAAACTATGTGTCTCCCCATTAGATAGTATGTGTCTACATAGGGCGTTCTTTTTGTCTTTCTTTTTTATATAGTACATATGGTCATATATATGACGTTTTAGCTGTCTCTCCGTTTTCCCTATGTAGAATGCAGGACATACCTCACAAGTAGCTAAATATACCACAAATTTTGTATTACAATTTCCTGTTCTTCCCTTTATGTATGTTCCATTGAAATTTTTTAATTTGAATTCTTCTTTTTCATTAATATATCTACACTGTTTGCATGCGCCACATTTAACTGTGGCCTTTTTCTTGTGTCCATCATTTTGCATATTAAATTCAATCATCCTTTTCAAATTGGGTCCTGTTTTATAAACACATTTTGGGAAGGTACCTAGTTTCTGTGCTATTTTTTCATCCATAGTAATCAGTTTCCAATGTTGGATAATAATGTTCTCAATATATTTTACTACAGGGGAATACATTAACACACATACCCTGTGAAATTGGTCCTTTTTTTACATCCATCTTTTGTACAATGGGATTGCCTAATATAGGTTTGTATTTCCCTTCCCATTCTGAGCTAATATACCCGGCTACATCACTGAGTAAATGTACAGGATATCCTCTTTCTCTAAACATTAGCTCAATGAATTGCACTTCATGTAACATAATTTCCTTCGTGGAAGACATTCGAGCCGCTCGTATACACTGACCCTTGAATATGTTTTTGAACACATGTTTGGGGTGGTTACTACTGAACTCCAAATAATCATTCGAAAACGTATCTTTTCTGTGTATACAAGATATAAAACCATGGTCTCCATGTTCTATATATGTGTCCAGGTAAGAAATACCTTTTTCACTATAGTTAAATGTAAATTTTAAAAAATCTGTTGTATGGTTGAGGTACTCAATGAACTTTTCTATTAGATCAACAGGGCCATCCCATAACAAAAATAAATCATCCAAAAATCTTGTGTAGAACTTAACATATTTAAAGTATTCACAGTTAAATACATGTCCAGTCTCCCATTCCAACATAACCAAATTCGCAAATATGGGGGCACATGAAGCCCCCATAGCAACACCTGTGGCTTGTTTGAAAAATTCATTTTCGTAATAAATATAGTTGTGGTCCAGAACTAATCCCATCATGTCAGCAATGAGATTTGTCCTATCCCATTCGAAATTAGAATATTTTCTTAGACTGTTACAAAAATATTCAAGTCCAACCTCTTTCGGGATACTTGAAAAAAGATCTATCACATCTATAGTAACAAATATAAGCCCCTTGTTCCAAATTTGGGGTGTAAGTAAACTCAGAAATACCCAAGAATCTTTAATCAAGTGTGGTACATTGTTATAAACTGGTTACCCATCTATCTATTGCTACTCCTATCGGAAAAGTTTTGGACTTGCTTCCAGATATAATAGGTCTAAATGGGGGATTCTGTAAATTTTTATGTATTTTTGGGATACCTACAATGGAAGCTAAAGTAGGATATCCAACTGTCAGGAACTGATATGTCTCTTCAGTTATTCTATGGTCAATGTAATATTCTTCTAAGGCAAGGTCTATACGTTTATATCCAATGTTTATTTTGTTGAGAGAAATAGCTACATATTTGCCAGATTCGTATAAAATGTCGTAGATTTCTTTAATGTAGTCAAATTTGTTAAAAATGACTACACTTCCCCCTTTGTCAGGTTTCATGACCCTCACTTGATGGTTGTTAATCAAAGTGTCCAAACATTCTCGCTCACCTATGTTCAAATTGCCATTCCTTTCCTTACTTTTCTTCTTGTTGATTCTATTTGTTCTGTAAAAACTGTAAATATCTTGACTGAAAATTTTTTCAAAACTTCCTATAACCGGGTTGCTTATAGGTATATAAGTACTTTTCTTCTTGAGAATATTACGATTCCTTGTATTCATTGTGTCACTAGAGTTTTTGTCAATTTTATTTTTCTCAAACTGGATAGCTAAATTCAATCTACGACAAAATAATTTGAGTCTAGTGATAGTATCAACTAAATTGAATTCCATGGTAGGTATGAACTTCATCCCCTTGGAAAATAGTTTGTAAAAATCTTCCGGTATAGCAAAATTGGTGTAATTGAAAACTTTAAAGCCTTTATATGTGGAAATGATGTTATTTTTCTTACACCCCAACGGATCCAAGTCCTCACTTTCCACCTCAATCTGTTCATTTTCTACTCTGAATTCTAACTGTCCTTCTTCTACAATAGGTTCTAGCTGTTTGCTGTCCCTTGTAATATTTTCCTGATCGTTGTGAATGTCCTGAATGAAAGTTGTTTTGTAATATATTTCATGATCAAGATCATCTTGAACTGTTATCTCTTTTTTCTGTTCCATGCTATACCTGAGTTTTTTGATGGGGGAATAACTCTATCTGTATAGAAATTCACCTCTCTTTCACTAACACCTTCTTCAAATCTATGGTGTCCACCCTTTTCTCTTTCTTGCCTAGCCTTCGGCCAAATGTATGCTCTATGATGAGAATATTGATCCATATCTCTAACAATTTTCCTCCCTTTTCTATTGTGAATATCACATGCCTTCTGATCAGCTTGCGTATATTGTTTCTCGTATAGCGCAATCCATTGTGTGAACAATTCATCAGTTCCAATATCCTGATTAAGTATTTCAACATCATGAATCAATAATGTAATCTTTTCATCATTTTTCTTAATTAATAATTCCATATAATCATAACCAAATCTGTCAAATAATAAATTGAATTCATTCATAGTAACTGGATTCAAATCAACCCCTAAAGGTAATTTAAAAAATCTAATACCCTTTGGAACAATTTTCAAGGTAATACATTTGGTAAAATATGCATTTTCTATTTTTAAATTCTTTATGGATAATAACTTTTTGCCCAATAAATACATTTTGTCTTTAATAATTCCTGAAGCATCTTTTTTATAATGATCAGCCACACTATCAATTCTATTAATTCCATCTATCTTGTCATATTTCGTAAAATCATAATTATCCTTTAAAAAACACTCCAAATGTTCACTGACAGTAGCACCCGTATGTTTACTTTTGCTACTATAATTGTCAGTCCGTTTATTCTTAATGTTATTGCACCCATTTCCATTGTGGGTAGTAAAATGTTTAGTAGTAAATTCAGTACCTATTAACTTGTCAGAAGTTGTTTTTGAAACCCCAGCGTACGTTTTGATAGTCATACGGCGCTTGGGTCTCGCTCCGATCCTTTCCGCTTCGCTATGTGCATGAAATATACTAAAATCAAAAGTGAACTCGTTAGAAGAGTTCTTGCTGGTATTCCTACAATGACTCGAAAATTGTCCCCCTAAGGATCTATTTGAGGACGGATTGTCTTCCAATATGTGCTGCCTTTGGCCATTCGGTATTTCGCAAGGTGAGCTGGTGTTAATCCTTGCATATGTCCCCACGCTCATAGCAGAAACAGTTTCAAAAACTGCCGGTATTTCCGGCTGTACATCACAAGCTTTCACCGCATCAGTATTATGGAAAGCAGATAAGGAGCATCTAACCAGATCTGCCAATCGAGACATCTCCTCTTTGAGTTCGATGATCTCCCTTTGTAGTTTGTTTAATTCACCCCTGTCCGATACAGTCTGAGGACTTTCGTTCGAACCCTCCATACCAACACTAACGGTTAATTCAACAATGACAACAACGTAATTTCACTGAAGGTACAGGATGGCACAAATGATATCCCAGCTGGAACAGGTCACAATTTCACAATTTAATGAACAATTCCTGAATAGTACAAAAGTTGAAGTAGATACAATAGTCAAAGGATAAGCGCTTTCATCTGTCATACGCAGACTTCATCAGAACCACCATTTTTTCTCTGAATTTCACTTATATACTTCAATTTGGCGCCAAAAATATTTGCACTACAGTTAAAAATTTAAAGACGTACTGAACATATTGGACAAAACTTCTTATACAATAAAGTATGTGTGTGTGTGTGTGTGTGTGTGTGTGTGTGTGTGTGTGTGTGTGTGTGTGTGTGTGTGTGTGTGTGTGTGTGTGTGTGTGTGTGTGTGTGTGTGTGTGTGTGTGTGTGTGTGTGTGTGTGTGTGTATATATATATATATATATATATATATATATATATATATAAAACTATATCTATATATATCTATATACATATATATATATATATATATATATATATATATATATATATATATATATATATATGTATATATACATATATATATATATATATATATCTAACTATATCTATATCTATATATATATATATATATATATATATATATATATATATATATAAAACTATATCTATATCTAGATGCATATATATATATATATATATATATATATATACATATATATATACATATATTTATATATATAATATATATATATATATATATATATATATATATATATATATATATATACATATAAAGCGAAAACACAAAAGACCCTACTTTATATCCCTACTACAACTATATACAAGAGTAGGAAAGAAGGGCATTTCATATTGCTCATCTCATAAGTATGGGCATTGCCTCCAGAAAAAAGAGGTTATAACCCCCCTCTGCTTTTCCCTCATTAGACAAGAGTACAATGCTCCCTTTGGTATGTTCCTTTCCAGACACCTGCTGCAATTGGAGACCACAAGGGTTCCTTACAAAGAAAATTCAGTCTTCAAAATCTGTCTTATGCAGACAGACTGAAATCATTGCCATTTTACTCTGTCATACAGACTGCTCAGAGGTGACCTGTGCCTTGCATATAGAGCAAACTCTGACCCAACTTTAATGGAAATGCTGCACATTCACAAGTCAAATGGCACATTGGTCACACACTCAAAGAACCTTAACCTGGTATGTGACATCAACAGAACTTGCTGGAGAGACAGATTTGTCTGACAGAGGTTGCCCCACCTTTGGAACAAGCTTCTTATTCATGTTAAACAAATCCTCTCATTGGCCCTATTTAAGTGTAATTTGGACGATTGGATGGGTAACTGGAAATTCACCCCAGGTGTTCCACCTGTGTCCCTCTTGGACAGAGGCAATAGGTGCTGAGTTTAGTGTCTGCTTGAACCAGACACCCTTTGGGAACATGGGTTGAACTTGGCTAGGCTTGTAAGGGCCCTGGGGTTGTTTGCTTGGTAACCTCCTATGATCCTATGATAGAGAGTGGGTGCAGCTACTGCAGTAGTCAGAAATTTGGACATCTACTATTATACATATGTGTAGCTTACACAACTGTGCTATGTTCATCATTCCCCTGCTGCAGTAGCCTTTACACTGTATGGGTTGATTACCAAAGCCTATCCAATCTGGGAAGAGGAAGGATATGGATCTAGGAGCCCCTGGAGAATGGCTCAAGCAAGGTTCGACCTGGACCTAGAAAAGGAATCCAGTCTGTAATAGTATATACAGAGCACCATATAGCTCTCTCTAGAATGCTTCTAGACTCCACACCTTTCCAGTATACCATAGATGAAGACAAACCCCATTGTGCTGCACTGCAGTATCAGTACTGGAAAGTTAATCTAGCTACCTGGTGTGGGGATAAAACCTTCTCCCCCAAAGGCAAGTACGTTACCTGTTGAGCTATTGAGACTATTTGGAATTGTGGTATCTTCACATACAGGTTTAGAAATGACAGATCTAGTAATGACCTCCAATAAGACTCTTTTTTGGTGCCAAGAACGTTCTGGAATAGAAGCCTTTGTCCTTTTGAATTATAGGCATTGGATTTATGACTCCTAGGGTGTGTAAGGAGGGAAGAACTTGAGGAAAATATTCTCTTTGGTTCAGATGGTAGAAAATAATTCCCTTAAAAAGAAATGTTTGTATCCAAGTGCTAGTTGTAACCTTCTTACAAACTTTTAATACATAGGAGTCCAACACAATCTTTTGCCAAAGTGGAATGTTGAAAATCAGTTTCTGGGACAAATATAGAGAGATGTTGGCTGGAGGGAAGGGGATGAGGGAAGGGAGAATGCTGACATCATCATTCTGTGCTGTTGGTCTGTCTCCTTTTTGAAAGGGTCCCCATTTATTATTGTTTTTCTTTTTTACCATTGACCATCTCCTTTTTACTCTCTTTTTACCAGAATATGGCAGAGTTTGCATACTTTGCTTTTTAGGAAAGAGGTAGTCCTATAAGATTTATATTGGGGGGGCATAAAAAATCTTAGCTACTCCTTCAATCAGTTTCCTTCTGTCATCAAATTGTTTGAGAACCTGGATAGCAGAAGTTCCAAACAATACCTCTTTGTCTAAAACAGAATTTAAAATTTCAAACTTTACCTCAACAGTAAACCTTTTGTTACGTACCCATGCATATCTTCTCAAAACTGTAGCAGTAGCAGGTGGCCTAGGCATAGTATCTATACAACCATAAGTACTCTTGAGAGTATGTTTGGATACCTGGGGCAAGGTAGAAGCAATGCAATTCAGTTCAGAAAGGAGCTCCCTAATGTAGGAAATGTGGCAGGCAATTCCTTCAGACTGTAAATATAACACAACATAAACTTCCATATGCATGCTTGCCTGATAATTTAGAATTTTGAAAGCTAAAGTGGAAGAAAAAAATATTTACTTATCTAGGTGGTCCAACACTTGGCCCTGTTTGTTACTAGGAGAAGGGTTAGTAGAAGAAGTAGATATACTATAGATGCTGGATCAGATCTAAGATGAGAGAAAAAAATGTATTAGTCTGAGGCACTTTATACCTTTTATTTTCATTTTTAAGGACTAGTGGTTGAGTATCAGAGTGATTAAAGGCAGCATTCAATACATCCTCCAGGGCTGTTGGTATAGGAGGGATGGGCTAAGAATAGGTTATATCTATTTGCAACATATAATATCGCCACACTTGACAGGAGCAGTTATTTGTTCCCATAAACATACCTCATTCATACTGGCTATGGTCTAATTGGTTAAAATTTTCCTCACTCTCTGAGAATTTGGCCTGTGAATCTACACGAGAAGGAGCCCTATCTCCATTATCATCAGAATCATTAAGCTGTGTGTCCTCAGCAATTTTTTACTGGGAATGTCTACCTGTAATGGCTTTTAGACAACAAAAATCATAGCCAGTAATGCATACCTAGCTAAGGTAAGAAAGTCATCTTTCTTAATAGTTATAACTTCATGAAGTAAGTAATGTTAATCTTTTGATTTTTTTTTAAAGAATTTATGTGGAAGAAGACCATTTAGGAGAATGGATGTCTGTCTGGTCTTATGGTCTCTTACCTTAATTACCTCAAGATGAAATCATCCAAAGTGTCTCCCAGACCTAGAGAAGATGTTTCTCCCATGCACAGATCAAACACACTGGAACAGCCGAAGAAGACATGGTTGACTCCCAGTCTGTGGTAGCCAAAAGGACTACACCAGAGGAACCCGGAGAGGCAATTGAGTGATCTGAGGAACAACCAATGACCATTGCAGGTTCACCCACCATCATCTGAGGTATACACCAAGACCACGACAAAGGCAAGGTATGCTTGGTAAGTAATTTTTTTCTTTCTAGGTATGGAAGGAGAGGGACCAGCCGGAGCGGAGTAAGTATCTGTGCTGTAGCTGAGGAGGAAATGCAAAAAGCAGTATGCATGCTGGAACATGCCAGTTGAGAGGTAAACTGTCACATAGTGCCCACGCACAGCATACTTATACTCATACTTCTTTCCCCAAGTCCCCTCACAAAGTAAAAGCACAAGCAGCACACAAAATACTTTATATAACTTTATTGCTTGAAGTACACTGACAGAAAAATGACAGATAAGCAGTCACAAAGTGTGCACAAGAACTACACTATGTGGAAATAGATTCTTGTTCATCTCAAATTAAACATTTTAGACACAAATTTCAAAGTTTACACAAGCAGTACATATATTCCTAAAAACCTAGCCCCCAATTAACCTTAAAAACTTTGTAGCTAAAAATAGCAGTCCCTGACAGGAAACTTCCAAAATTGCAAAACGAATATCAGATTTCTTAAAGAGGAAATACCACTTTAGTCAGAAAATAATTTTAAATAATATTTTCTTCAAAGGACAATTTCTGTGTGGAAGGGTCCCCTAACAGAGACTTACCTGTCAGAAATGAAGCTTTTAGCTAATTGCCTATCCCGTGAAGCATCTGAGCTGCTTCTCCTTGAGGCAGCAAAAAAATGCTGAAGAAAACTTCACACTTGATTGCTTATTTCTCTCCTTAAGCTAGTCAATCAGCAGTTAGAGCGAAGGTGTGAGAGGGAGCCAGAGATCTGTGAAGCTGGCTGATTGTTGTTTCCAGGGCAGAAAACAACCCACATAACCCAAAGGCTACATTAGCAGTGAGAATGATGAATATCTGCATGTTTACAGATTCTGTTACTAAATAAAGAGAATAGTAAAGGTCACACAATATGGGACCTTGAGAAATTTCAGCTTTTGTAATGATTAGGGGTAAAGCAGTTTTCCTGCCACATTAGTGACTCTGTACATTTTAGTCAATTCTTCTGGGACCAGCTAGGCCTACCTTTTTTATAAACATCTTTATTAAATCACAAGTGAAACTGACACAGAGACACATACACCATGTCACAGTATTTTTTCATGCAGTGTACATGTTGCCTTTAACCATTATCATCCACTTTGTCATTACATAAATTGTTAATTTCCTTCCTTCCCTTCGACCTCAATCCTGTTACTGAAGATTATTCTGTATGAACTGTTCAGGGGCCAGACAGGTATTCTATCTCAGGTTACTTACATTATTTAAGATAAATTGTATAACTGTATAGATAATCAGAACAATAGTCTAAATTACAAATGATATAACTACTATTACTGTATGATAATGTACTTGCAATATCAAGTAGTGCTTCTACCCAAACATGGAAGAGGCAGAAGTACATGACACAGTTGGCACAGTAAACAAAATGTACACCCATTTGAATGTAGCCATGTGTTACTGTAAAACTGAAGGACTTTCAACACATAGTAGGAAGCATGGCCACTGGAAGGCATATCACCACAAACATGCTAGTGGCAGAGACAGTCTAGCAGTTGGTGCACAGGGTTAAACTGGTGAGCTGTAGATCCTGTGGTACACAGTTTGATTCCTCTCGACCCTCATTTGTGTATTCTGTAACCTTGAGCAAGTTAATTAACCAGACAGTGCTTGGGGGCGACTGGAAACTTGGGCTAGGCTTTTTCAATGGTACCCTGGACTGCAAGCCTAGCAACAACTTATTAACCTAAATGTGTGGATGGTAAGCAGCAGATAGAGGAGTAAACAGAATTTGGAAAAAAGTGCATCTAAATAAATGTATCCTCAGCCAATGTTAAAAAGTCTAAAGCCATAAATTACAACAGTACTGCATTCAAAAGGACTGGGAAGGGTGACAAGTGTGAGGTGGGTTGAATTTGACAAGCACAGAGCCTGATAGGGGCTATGCGCTGTAAAGTTCTTAACTGTAAGGCACAGTAACTATGATTTATAAATCTGGAAGTATAGAGAAGTTAAATACTTTCTGCTTCAATAGGCATTGAGCAGTGTCTCATTTCCAGATGAACAGACTTTAAAGTGAGAACTTTTAATCAGCATCATCAATGAAAAAAACATATTCGGGATCCACTTGTGAGTGAACACTTAGTTTAATTGGTTAGGAAGTTGGCAATTCTATGGCAAATCCATAAGAATCTATTTAGTTTGAAAAGTGTCTTCTCAGTGTTTACAGAAGTCAGGACAGGCTCAAGCCAGATTTTGTAGATATTTAAACTGTGTAGTTAGAGTGAAGGGGTTCATAATATAAGCATGTTATGTATGCCATTCCAGAAAAATGCTGTTCAATGCTGGTAATATTAACTTGAAGAGTTTTATACTAATGCTTAATTTACAAGCCTCATTTTCTTTTGGCATTATGTGGGTACCTATGTATATTTTTAAATGTTCTCTCTCTTGGATTTACATATTCACCAGGAAACATCCCTATCAGATCTCAGTTTTATGGCAGTAGTATTAAACAAAGCCTCATTTTATCCTTGGTTCTGATGGTCTGTCAGCTTCTTAAGTAAAGTCAGTAGAAGATCCGAAAAGAAGTTAACAGCCTAATCTCCACTAAGAAGGTGGTTCAAGACAGATGAATTCACTGCACTCAGTTCATCTCCAATGGTCAGGCATCCAGTTTACTCAGCCCTTTTGATTTAACAAAATGCACAGCCTGACATATTTATGCTTCCCACAGTCTTTAAGTGTGCTGTGACCAGATGGGAGGTACATGTCTTCAGCTAATGAAGACAGATGAGTGATTGCCAAGAATGGTAAGGTCCGTAAGTCACAGAAGTGAAGTTAATGTCCAGTCCAGTTGTGATGATGTGAGGTACTTCCAGCTATGCCAGGAGAAGTAGGGCAGTAGATGTGTAACATATGCCAGCATAGCTAGCTGCAGTTTTGTCAGGAATTATATGTCATTTGTATATCAAACTGATTTGTACAGGTGCTTGTGTTGAAAATGTATTTGTAAAACTGCTTGTGCTAATAATGTACCAACAGTGGGTCCTGCTGGACAGAAAAAATACATCTGTATATCAGACTGTGTTGTAACTGCTGAAATTAATATATTATAACAAAGGATACTGGAAGAGAAGAGGTTAATCTCAGTCCAGCTAACTTTGAAAAATAGTCTGAAATTAAATTACTTGTTTTAGACCATGAAGATTGTATCTTACAGTTCTGACTGCAGCCAAAGACAAAATGTCTGTGAAAACCAAGACTAGGAATCCTACTGTATTGTCCTTAGGGGTGAGCTAATTGCTACCCTGAAAGGTTGGAAGTTTTTGAAATGGTTTTATAGCTTCCAGATGCTATAACACATCTTAGCAAAGCTCTATGTGTGTGTATGGTAATAAATATGTGCAAGATTCTAGTTCAGTTTCTAATAAAGTGGTTAGCGTGGGAACCAGAAATCAGGTGAATGGATGCATGTGATGTCATTCTGTAATACAGCACTGAAATGATGTTTAATACTAGATGAGGCAGAAGTCTCAGAGCAGTCTGTTTGTGAAACCTGACAAGAAGGAAGACCACTCACACACGTCATCTTACCTTGCTCTACTAAGTGAACTAGGGAACAGTAATTATTTAGATCAGTTGGGAAAATTTAGTCAGATTAGTTAAGTACTGTTTTTCTGTATATGTGTGACTCTATCCATCTGTGTTATTTTTAATATTTCCTGTGATTTAAACTCTGGTGTTTATTGTAAATAGATATTTAGTATTTTCATGTCATTTTATTATTTATTATTAAATATAGTTAAGCTTTTCATTGTGGCTGGTATTTTAGAGAATATTTTAACCTTTGAGAGTACTTATATTTATTTGGTGACACTGTGGCCACTCCTGAAAGCCTTGCTACATTGGTCAAATACTACCATTTGCATTAGTATTAATTTTACTCAGTATAATTGGGTACCCTTGTAAGAGCCTTACAGTAGCTGGCTTGGGAGTGTTCTGGTGGTAGTATCTACCTTATAGTCTGGGCAGAGGGGGCATAGCTGGTAAATCTGTGCCAGCCTTTCCCAGGTGTGTATGTGTGAAAATCAAATCTCAAAGAGTGTGTGTGTCAGCAACTTAGAGCAGGAACACACATCACTGGTTTCACAGAGAGGGTGGTGGTGGAAGACTTGGCTTGGAACACTTGGCTGAGGACTCAACTCTACAGCTGTGGTCTGTGTAGGGTCTTATTTGAAGCTTGGTGAGAGAGAGGGATACCCAGCTCCAGGACATGAGTGTGTTCCCTGTGAATTCTTAAGGGAAATTTTGCTTGGTGCAGAGAGCTGCATCTAGAAATAGTGTGTATTTATTTTTGTTCCAAGTGAATGTCCCTCACCTGTATCCATGGTGATGATTGAGACTCCTTGATTACTGGCCCAGAGCAGGGATGTCACACCAGTATATTAGCAGTGTTTGTTATAGCTCACTACAGAAGTTGAGTAGATGAAGGGATACCCACTGTCATAAGTCACTGATATAATCAGAATCTTTTTAAGCTTATCTGCCTGCCAGTCATCACCGCTCTCTCATTCTATGAGCCAATTTGTTTCTCATAAGGGTAAGAAATGTCACTGGCCCATTCTTTCCCCATGAGGTGAGAGTCAATCATGAGGCCATCATCCAGGTAGACATCAGGGTGTGTGCCCCCTCAACCCCAACAGCTACTAAGCTGCTAACTATCTTGGCAGCTTCCAAAGGACTCCACTGCTGCCAGTCTTGGGGGAGGAGCATGCCTGACAGCCCTGACCACCAAGACTATGCAACAGGAGCACATCCCTCTGACCTGGACTCCATGGGATGCACCACCCTGACTTCCCACTGTTAGTCATACAAGCAGTAAGACAAGCCCCCACCAGGATGGGTGACCCATGTTTCAGTCACTCCCATCCTTCCCTCTCCACTCTCTTCAGCTCCAGTGCCGATCAGTATTTTCTGACAGACTACATTAAAATCTCCTAAAGTTACCAACTCTGTGTCACTGTTTTTTATGAACTGGAACAGGACAGTTTCATAGGTTCTTACTAGGAATGCACTTCAGGAGACCATTGAGGAGCCTGTCCTCAATTCCCAATTACCCTCAAAGCACTGTCTGGTTTAGTGACTTTCTCAAAATCACACAGTAGGCAGATGTAAGCTGAGGAAATCAAACTCTGCACCACAAGAAGCAGTTCATTAACAGTTCATAGCCTTAATTCTTTGCAATTGTTATGGGACAAGACCAGCTTATTAAAATGTATATTAATTTCAGTTTATTAATGATGCTATAACATGAGTGTTAAAAAGCACATATAATTTGTAGGCAGGGCTGGGAACAATACAGCTTCATAAGCTACAGTATTGCTGTCTTTTAAACTGCAATCCTTTAGTATGTAATAAGAGAAAATAGTACTTGTTACATGAAGTGAGACATGTAGTTATTACAAAAAGGAATTTGTTAACCTGACTCCTCCAGGCTAAGAGTGCATTGTTGCAAGAGTAGGTTTGAAATATCCAAGGTCAGAAACAAGACCCTTTCGAAGCAGGTGAATCATGTATATGAAGGTGTTCATATGAAGTCTAAGGCAAAAATCACAAGTGGTGAAGACATTTGCAAAGTTTTCTATAGGGCACAGTCATTATAACATCATGAAATTGCATGAGCAGTTTGATAAGAAAATGTATAAAATTACAGTTTGTGTATGTAAAGTGAGAATGCTTCATCAAGAATTATGAAGACTAACTCCCAGCACTGTAAAAATAAAATTTTTGTTTGCACATCCTAAAGTGTTGTTCCTGACTAGAGGCATATGAGGTAAATTCTTAATATTATTTATTTATGACTTTAAAAATTTGGTGCCGTGACTCGGATCTGAACTTTAGTATTGCTGCATGGTAGTTCTGGAATATGACCCATCACAGATTTTATGTGAATTCCACACTGCTTTGTATGGAATAGCCAGAGACTCAAATGTGCAGCTATTCAGGGTGTGGAAACATACTAGCCTTGGCAGGGAAATTGTTTTGTAAGGAAAAAGGGTTGGTTTGTGTTTTTTTCTTTCTCTCTTTTAGACAATTTTAGCAAAATGTAGAATAAGTGCATGACTGTGTTTGTAGAATAAGTGCATAAATGTGTTTGTAGTATAAGTGCATGACTGTGTTTTTGTTTGAGTGGTTGTAAGATATACAAGTAATAGTGGGAGGACACCACAGTAAATGAGTATAGTAAATGTATATGCACATACAATAAAGGACAAATTAACACAAGGAGGCTCTTTGTGTTGAAGGCAGTACCCTCAGGATTGAAAGGTAAGAAGTATGAGAAATATTTTTATTCTGTCAATGTATGAATGTATGAGAGAAAGAAAAGAAAAAGTTAAAAGCTAAAAATAAAGTTAAAACAAGTTCATGAGCCCACTGCATGATTGGGATGTACACTGTAAAGTTAAAACAAGTTCATGAACCCACCGCATGATTGGGAAGTAGACTGTAAAGTTAAAACAAGTTCATGAGCCCACTGCATGATTGGGACGTAGACTATACAACAAGTCCATGAGCCCATAGCATGATTGGGACATAGACTATATACTGTTAAAACAAATTCATGAGCCTACCACATGATAGGACATAGAGGTATGCATTGTCAAAATAAATTAATGAGCCCAAAAGCACACTGGGACTTAACAGTGTGATTGTGTGAAAGTACCCTCAGAGGGACTGAGAGAGTGGTCAGTTCTGGACACAGTACCTATCCACCACGTTATCCCAACAATGCTGGAGCTATAACTTTTGAGCTTGCGCAGGGACAAAAGCAAGGGGGTGCTGTGGGAAAAGGCTGATTGAAACCTCTCCTCTGTTGCTGCACTCTGACAGACTTCCTACCTTTCCCTCCCTGTATGGTGTGTGGATTACTACAGTTATTTTCTGTCTTCAGAATTGCCAGGATCCAGGAGTTGTAAGGTAAGCCTAACATTTTTATTACTTATTTATAAAATAGGAAGAATGGGAGCAAAGATAAGCAAGCAATATCAAATCCCTGAAAAGAGAACACCTGCATATTTTATGTATTTTAACTATGGAAAGGAAAGTTGTAAATATTTGCATGACTGGTTTCAACGTACTAAGAATTGTGCTGGTGGGGTATTTCCATTAAATGGAACTTATGATAAGACTAAATTGCTGACATTGAAAGGTATTTTGAAAGAAAAAAAAAGCAAAGTAAGTGGGGAACACATGACAGCATTTTATTCTTGGTACAGTGAAGCACTTAAAAGGGAAAAGGACTCAGCATTAAGAGGGTTGCAGGATGTTAATAAGAAATTGTTGCAATACGTAAAAGAGGTTAAAAAGGCAGTACAGACCAGTAAAAAGGGATCCCTTTATCCTGTCTTAGCAGGTTTGGAACAAACTGAGGCTGGCCAAAAAGCAAAAACTTCTAAAGAGGATGATAATCCTCCAGTAGCTACTGCACCCCCACCCCCATATGCACCAGTATGGGTATCTCCTGTACAAGACTCTGTTGTTTCTCAGACTCCTACCTTTTGGTCTACTGTCCATTGGACACCCAGTTCACGTGATACTGGTACATCTCAGACTGGTTCCCCTGTTCAATCTTCATCTTTTGAACAGGCATCTGCAGTCGAGGGGGGGGGTTCTTCTTCCTATCCTTCTCAGATAGCTTCTACTTCCCCAACAGGAGGATTAGTATTTGACACTCCTGTATCTCACCATACAGGCTCACATGACAAGAGTACAACAAGACGAGATTACAACCTCTGGAGGGGATCTATTGGCATCTCTCAGGGAAATTTTGGGGGCTAACAATAGGGAACTTGTTCATCATCCTTGGACCCCTGCTGATTTGCATACTATGTCTACAAATTTTCCAAATATTAGAGAAGATCCATTAAAATTCAAAGAAGAATTAAAAACTATAATAGAATGTTACAATCCTACTTTGACAGATTTAAATCAACTGCTGAGGGTAGTTACTTCAGATGAAATAAGAAAGCAGTTACTGGAAAAGGCTAAAATAACAGATTTCACTCTCATAGGAAATGCATTCATAGATAAACAAACAGCATTGTTAAACAAGATTACAGATGTGTGTCACGTTAGGACTGACTGGTCTAAAATCAGGCATGTAAACAAAATAAAGGGGAAACCCCTGCAGACTATTTGAGGCACCTTAGAACAGTATTTGCTAGACATTCAGGAGTACCAGACCCAGAAGAGCAAGCTAGGCCAGCTATTGCAGCAGCCTTTGTGCAGGGTCTGCAAGCCCCTGTACAAAATCAAATAAAGCAGGTGTTCATAGACTGGCAAGGGAAGGACTTAGAGTCTTTATTAAATGCTGAAAATCACTGTACAGAGTATCAGGAAAAACAAAGGAAGGATACTGAGGATAAGCTGTTAACTTTACAAATCAGGCAGCTGGAAAACCCAAGGAGTCAAGGTAAAAGCAGGGGATGGGGTAGAGGAATTGCTAGAGGATTTAGCAAAAGTGCTGGTCGAGGGAAACAAGGTGCAGCTGTTTGGCAACAATGAGCTGGCAGTGTCACTCCAGCTTAATCTAATACATCTTGCTTTAATTGTGGAGAAGCAGGACATTGGAGAGGGGAGTGCTCACAGAGGCAAATGCAAAGAGACCAAAACACGTGGACTGAGTGGCAACCAAATTATAATAATGCAGTTTTTCCTCCACCACCTCCTCAGTTTGGAAGGAGTCAAGAAGCTCCATACTGACTGGGTCAAAAAATAATATAGAAGTAAATCTTAACCCTCTACTGCCAATAGATCAAAATGGGCCCTACGTTAAGATGAAAATAAATTCAAAGAAAACCCAATTTCTGGTGGACACTAGAGCTACTAGGTCAGTGCTAAAAATTACTTCAGATAGTCAAATACCAGTATCAGGAAATAAAGTAAGGGCAGTTGGAGTAACAAATACTATGGTTACGTATCCTGTTTCAGAATCCATCCCCATTTCTTTAGGTCCAATTGAAGAAAAGCATTCTTTTCTTCTGAGTACTACTGCACCAGTAAACCTACTAGGAAGAGATTTGTTATATAAACTGGGTTGTACTATTTATTGTACCCCAGAAGGGGTGTATCTAAATGTTCCAACACAATCAGAGGGGGAAGTATTAACAGTTTTAGCAGAAGCTGAACAACAGCCTGCTGGAAGCATACAGACAGATGGAAAGTTACTACAGCAGGTACCTGCCAACTTGTGAGCTAAGCATGCAAATGAAGTAGGTATACTGAAATCAGCAGAACCAGTAAAAATAGAATTAAATCTATCAAAACTTCTCCCCAGAGTTCCACAATATCTACTAAAGCCAGAAGCAGAGCAGGAAATCAAACCTGTAATTCAGTCTCTAATACATCAAGGAATAATAATACTAGCTAAAAGCCCTTGTAATACTCCTATTTTTTCCAGTGAAAAAGCCAGGAAAGGATACTTTTTTACAAGACTTTAGTGGTATAAATAATGCAGTACTACCTACTTTTCCTGTTGTTCCAAATCCAGCAACAATACTGAGTTGCATACCACCTACAGCTAGTTACTTTTCTGTGACAGATTTATGTTCAGTATTATTTTCTATACCTATTCATCCTGACAGTCAGTTTCTGTTTGCTTTCACTTATCAGGGACAGCAATATACCTGGACACGGTTGCCACAAGGATATACTGAATCTCCTTCATTATTTTCTCAAATTCTAAAAAAGGATTTGGAAAATGTGACATTTCCTGGTGAGTCTGTGTTAGTACAATATGCAGATGATTTATTAATAGCATCAAATTCCTTTCAGCAATGTCAGCAGGATACCTTGCATCTTCTGACTATCCTTGCAGAAAAGGGACACAAAGTGTCTAGAGAAAAACTACAGTTGTGGTCATCTCAGGTACATTATCTTGTTCATTTAATATCCCAGGGTAGCAGGCAAGTGTTACCATCTCATATTGATGCAATATTTAAGGCCCCACCTCCAACTACTCAGAGACAGCTTAGGTCTTTCCTAGGTATGATAGGATACTGTAGACAGCAAATCCCTAACTATGCAGAAACTGCCAAACCTTTGACAAATCTTTTAAAGCAGGATACACCAGAGCCTCTCCTTTGGAACAGTAAAGGGGAAAATTCATTTCAGAACTTGAAGCAAACTTTAGCTACTGCCCCAGCTTTAGGGTTACCAGACTATGATAAGACTTTTATTTTATTTTGTCATAAAAGAAATGGATTTGCATAAGGAGTACTTGCACAGAAACATGGGGACAGCTATCATCCATTAGCTTATTACAGCACAGCACTTGATTCTGTTGCAAAAGGTTTCCCAACCTGTTTAAGGGCAGTTGCCACTGCTGCCATTCTAGTTAATCTGGCACAATTGTTGGTGCTTGGGCATGATCTCACAATAGCTGTACCTCATTCTGTATCATCTCTTTTGCTTAAAATGAAAACTCGACCACTCTCGACTGCACATCTAATTAGATATGAACTTACACTTCTTTCTGATCCATCTATTTCTCTGATCCGCTGTCCTGTTCTAAATCCTGCATCTCTGTTGCCTACTGTTGAAGATGGTGAAGAGCATGATTGTGTGTGTGTGTGTAACTATTTGCTTTCTCCTAGGGAGGACTTAAAGGACACTCCTATACCCAATGCTGACATGCATCTGTTTGTGGATGGTTTCTGTGGAAGAGATCAAACAGGAAAGTTGATCTCGGGAATAGCAGTCTACACTGAGGAAACAATATTGTTGCAACAAAGGTTAGAGGGTGTTCACTCTGCTCAAATAGCTGAGCTAGTGGCTTTGCAAAAAGCCTGTGAGTTAGTCAAAGACAAGTTGGCCAATATTTTTACAGACAGCCGTTATGCTTTTAGGGCTGGTACATAACTTTGGGCAACTTTGGAGAGAGAGAGTTTTTAACCTCTTCAGGAAATCAAATTAAAAATTCAGGGTACATAAAATCATTGTTAGATGCACTTTTGTTACCTAAAAATCTGTCTGTAATTAAATGTTGTGCACATCAAAAGGGGTTAAATATTGTTACAAAAGGTAACAACTTTGCAGACCAGGCTGCTAAACAAGCAGTAGTAAATTGTTGTAAATATCTTTGTATGTTGACAACAACAAACTACAACAGTAATGATGTGTTTTATTTTGCAAAATTGTCAGCTTTTCAAGCTGAAGCATCACAGGGAGAAGTTCTGAGGTGGCTCAAAGATGGATGCAGAAAATCCTCTGATGGCATATGGCGACATCCGGATGGCCGACTGGTGGCACCTGCCTCTTTGCTACCATACCTAGTAAGGGCATATCATCTACCGGCCCATACAGGTAAGACAGTTTTATTTAATCAAATTACCCAAAGTTGGTATGTCCCTCATGTCTCCTCTTTGATACTTCAGTATGTACAAAATTGTAGTATTTGTTTGGAATATAACATAAACAAACATGCCAACAGCAAATCTGCATGTTTACCTCCACCCTGTGGACCTTTTGTTAATATACTGTACAGCTGGATTCCATCCAGATGCCTAAGACTAATAATTTACAATTTATTTTGGTAGTAGTGTGCATGTTCTCAGCATGGGTGGAAGCTTATCCATGTCGCAAAGCTGATGCAGTCACAGTTATTAAAAAATTATCTAATTATATACCAAGATTCGGTATACCCAGCATTGTTAACAGTGACCAGGGAACTCATTTTAATAATAATCTGTTTAAAGAATTATGTAAAGCTTTTAATATTAAGATGAGTCTTCACTGTCCCAACCAACCCCAGTCATCTGGATTAGTGGAAAGGGTAAATAGGACCCTTAAAAATAAAATTTCGAAGATTTGTGCTGAAACCCACTTAAAGTGGCCCAAAGCCCTTCCCTTAGCATTAATGAGTATGAGGGCCTCACTGAATGCCACCAGGAAATTGAGTCCATATGAGATATTAATGGGGAGACCCATGGTCCTTCCAGCTACCCCTCCAGTGGGAAATGCCGATATAACTTTGTCAGATGATGCTATGATTTCTTATTGTAGAAGACTCCTCACAATTTTGCAGCAATATCATCAAACAGTAAGAGCAGCATTACCAAAGCCTCCTGACCAACCCTGTCATCAACTACAACCAGGTGACTGGGTGTAAGTGAAAGTTTTTGAGAGGAAAAACTGCCTGACCCTGAGGTGGAAGGGGCCTTTCCAGGTCCTCCTCACCACTCTAACTGCAGTTCGCTGTGCAGGATCCATTCTTCTCATTGCAAGAAGGCCTGTTATGTAGGGACCCCAGACTAATCATCACAGCCAACAGAGGGAGATCGAGGTGTGACAGATAAATCATCTGCCCAGTGAGAAGGCCAGCTTCAGTAGCAGTCCATGATGAATCCAGTGACAACAGGTACTTTTGCTTTGTTTCTGCTGCTGTTCCCTTCCATAAACTGGTCGAGAGAAAACAGTTTCTTGCTGGTCCTTCGGCAATATGCCAAAAATCTAAACAAAACAAACTGCTGGATATGTTCGCATATACCTCATCATTCCAAGGCAGGGATTCCCATCCCTGCATCACAGGTGTCATTTGAAAAGGACCATAATGACATCAGCTTAACCTGGCATAATGTAAGTGATTTTTCAAAAGTTGATTAAATTGATCAGTCACAGCATGAAGTTATGGGAAAGAGTAGTGGAAGCTAGGTTAAGAAGGGACGTGATGATTAGTGATCAGCAGTATGGTTTCATGCCGGGAAAGAGCACTACAGATGCGATGTTTGCTCTGAGTGTTGATGGAGAAGTACAGAGAAGGTCAGAAGGAGATGCATTGTGTTTTTGTAGACTTAGAGAAATCATATTACAGGGTGCCTAGAGAGGAGTTGTGGTATTGTATGAGGAAGTCAGGAGTGTCAGAGAAGTATGTAAGAGTGGTACAGTATATGTACGAGGATAGTGTGACAGCGGTGAGGTCTGCGTTGGGAGTGACAGATGCATTTAAGGTGGAGGTGGGGTTACATCAAGGATCAGCTCTGAGCCCTTTCTTATTTGCAATGGTGATGGACAGGTTGACAGACGAGATCAGACAAGTCCCCGTGGACTATGATGTTTGCAAATGACATTGTGATCTGTAGTGAGAGTAGGGAACAGGTGGAGGAGACCCTGGAGAGATGGAAATATGCTCTAGAGAGAAGAGGAATGAAGGTCAGCAGGACTAAGACAGAATATATGTGTGTGAATGAGAGGGAGGATAGAGGAATGGTGAGGATGTAAGGAGTAGAGGTGGTGAAGGTGGATGAGTTTAAATACTTGGGATCAATAGTTCAGAGTAATGGTGAGTGTGGAAGAGAGGTGAAGAAGAGAGTACAGGCAGGATGGAGTGGGTGGAGAAGAGTGTCAGGAGTGATTTGTGACAGACGAGTACCAGTAAGAGTGAAAGGGAAGGTCTACAAGAGGGTAGTGAGACCAGCTATGTTATATGGGTTGGAGACAGTGGCACTGACAAAAAGGCAGGAGTTTGAGCTTGATGTGGCAGAGTTAAAGATGCTAAGATTTGCACTGGGTGTGATGAGGGTGGGCAGGATTAGGAATACGTATATTAGAGGTTCAGCCCAGGTTGGAAGGTTTGGAGACAAAGCCAGAGAGTCAAGATTACTTTGGTTTGGACATGTGCTGAGGAGGGATGCTGAGTATACTGGGAAAAAGATGCTAAGGATGAAGCTACGCGGTAACAGGAAAAGAGGAAGGCCTAAGATAAGGTTTATGGATGTGGTGAGAGAGGACATGCAGGTAGTTGGTGTGACACAGCAAGATACAGAGGGCAGGAAGAAAAGGAAACAGATGATCCATTGTGGCAACCCCTAATGGGAACAGCCAAAAGAAGATGATGATGATGATGATGTGTCTCTTCAACTTGCAACCACACAACATGGAAACACATGTTATGCCAGAAATGGGACTGTATTTGTCAGGAAAGGCAAATGTAATGGCACCAGGCATGAACGTTTGTTGAACTATTTGCACTTAAAAAGCTATGACTGGGGGCATGGCATGGGCATGATAAGTGGCCGTTACTACATCTGTGGTAATCATGCCTACCCCTGGTTGCCTACAGACTGGTCTGGATGTTGCTTTGTAGGCTACATTACTCCTGCTATTCAATATTTCGAACACCAACCAGCAGGTAGACTGAGAAATAAGCGAGCAATCCATTGGACTGAGCAAGTATTTTCAATTTTTAATCCTGGGTATGGAATGCAAAGAACAATGCTTGAAATCACCATACTTGCCCATATTCTACAGGAGGTGGCCAACGAAACTTCACATCACATCAGGATGGCAAATCGAGAAATGACGGAAATGCAAACTGTGGTGTTACAGAATCAAATGGCACTTGATGTAATGTTTGTTGCAAAAGGGGAGTCATGTGCTCTCATAGGGAGCCATTGCTGTTCATATATTAGTGACTATCATGATGAACAGGAAAAACTGGCAAACTTCATGGAAAAAGGGCCAAAGAGTAGGACAGCACATCCAAAAATTGGACACTTTTTGGACGGTTAGGCAGTATTTTTGGTAACCTGGGAACTAGCATAATCCAGGGTATTGTCATTGCACTTTTTATTATATTTGTAATCATTTTAGCATTTTCTATTCTAAAGGATGTGAATACAAGATGTTTAACCTCACCTGCACATGAAATGCCACTGCATGCACAAATCAATGACAGTTCTATTTTGACTGAAAATGATGATGACTACTATGACGTTGAGGTGTATTTTATCAAGTTAAAAAAAAATAAAAATATAATTATATGGTATGACACTGATAGTAGAAACTGTTATGGGACAAGACCAGCTTAGTAAAATGTATATTCATTTCAGTTTATTAATGATGCTATAATATGATTGTTAAAAAGCAAATATAATTTGTATGCAGGGCTGGGAAAAATACAGTTTCATAAGCTACAGTATTGCTGTCTTTTAAACTGCATTCTTTTAGTATGTAATAAGAAAAAATAGTACGTGTTGAATGAAGTGAGGCATGTAGTTATTACAAAAAGGAATTTGTTAGCCTGACTCCTCCAGCCTAAGAGTGCATTGCTGCTAGAGCAGGTTTGAAACATCCAAGTTCAGAAACAAGACCCTTTGGAAGCAGGTGAATCATGTATAGGAAGGTGTTCATATGTTCACAGGCAAAAATCACGAGGGATGAGGACACTTGCAAAGTTTTCTATAGGACACAGTCATTATAATGTCATAAAATTGCATGAGCAGTTTGATAAGAAAATGTATAAAATTACAGTTTTTGTATGTAAAGTGAGAATGCTTCATCAAGAATTATGAAGACTAACTCCCCCCACCGCTGTAAAAATTAAATTTCTGTTTGCACATCCTGAAGTGTTGTTCCTGACTACAGGCATATGATGTAAATTCTTAATGTTATTTATTTATGACTTTAACATTATTTATGACTAACACAATAGCTGACAGGGTCTCAGACACATAACCCTGAGATTAAGTATCTTATGCTCTACCAACCAAGCTGCACAGGATACAAGGTTATCATTGAGGAGTACTGTGCTTTAGCTGGCTTTAAGTACCCAAAGAAATTATTGAAAAGTGTGCATATTTCCCTTACAAATTTTTGGCTGTACTAGTAGTCTGGTGGTTGCTTGCCATTGCAGAAACCAGTCCCTCAATACTCTAACAATTGCACCAAATATTGCAACAATATTAAATGATAACTTTTGCTGCCACGAATACTTGACTGAATTTGATCAACGAATATTTGCTCCTCCTGTTATGGTCTACAGCCTCACTAAATAAGTGCACCATTTTACTGAAATATCCATGATTTCACATATAACTCCTGTGCAGTCAGCTCCTGGTATTCTCACTATCCTTCTTGTGGCTACATGGCACATAAACATGAAGTCTCACATGTTGTATACACACACTGCAATTAGTGCTTTGCCCACTACCCCTGCATAGGGAAACATAACTAAACAAGCAGACAGTGATCTGCTCTGTTGTATCACTTGTATCCTTATACTTTTATTGTGATGTCTGATGGAAGAACATGCTTGTAATATGATACTCCATTAAAAATGCTGTTGGTACTTTGTGGCTTCAGACTTGTATGCCTTGCTAAACCTATGGTCATATGGATACAAATTAAGTCTGCATAATACTCTGGAACATGACAGTTGCCTCCATAAATTGCCTTTGTAGTTTCAGGAGCAGGGGATGATTTGGAGGTCACAACAATATTCTGGCTGTAGCCAGACTGATATATTTTTTTTTGGAGGGGGGGCAGGTTTCAGGAAGGATAAAAGTCCAGAGGTGTGGTACAATAAAGAAAGATACAAGCTCATAAATATCAAGGAGATACTTGCCATGATCAGGGGACTCAACTCTCTGAACCAGTCCCCAGGACCTCTTCAAGTGGTTACAGACAATAACACAGTCATGTGGTACATCAACAAGTAAGGAGGAACCAAGTCATACTCCTTATGCAGACTAGCCATGTTAGTTTCAGATATAGCTTTACAGCACAGTCTCACTCTACAGGCATCCTACATTCTGTCAGAGCAAAACTGTGTGGCAGACAAGCTGAGCAGGACCAGAGCAGACCTTCACAAACAGAAACTAGATGGTGGGGGGGGGTCTTTCAAAATTAGATTTATCTGTGGAGAGTTCCTCAAGTAGACCTCTTTGCCTAATCTCTGAATACTGTTCCAGGACTTCATACAAGAAGGTCTGGAAGACAGATTCTATAGAAGTGTGTGTGTGTGTGTGTGTGTGTGTGTGTGTGTGTGTGTGTGTGTGTGTGTGTGTGTGTGTGTGTGTGTGTGTGTGTGTGTGTGTTTTACCTTTAAGAAGCATTTCAAGGACAGCACATGCATATAAATAGCATGCACATGCTAGCTGCTGTGCCATTTTGAGAGTGCAACTAGTGAGTAAGCATGTATGAGTATGATAGCTAGTCTGTTTATAGTTTATCTAAGTTAAAGTTATTAAGCCTCATTCCTGATGTGTTGTACATAATAAAGCTGCTTGAACAGAACCCATGAATGCTTGCCTGTTTTATCCTGACTGGACGAGTGACATGGTGTCAGAATTGGAATTCCAGAGACTGCTTTTTAGAGCTACGAGGTGCAGAGTTAACAAGGAAGGTAAACTAAGCAAACCAAGCACAAAAAGGGACAGAAATTAATCAAAGGTAATGAAAACTTGCATGAATGATTTATTTTATAAAAAAGATAAAACAGCATTACAAGGGCACAAACCACATTATTAAACAAGTGAGAGGCATGAAAAGTTTATTAATTAAATGAAATGTTTAAAATTAAGATGTTTGAAAAAATGATTATCAGAAAAGCACATAAAGGGTTAGGAATTACCTCAGAATTGCAAAACGACAATGTTTAAAGTGAAACGGGCATGTTTAGAGTAAAACAAGCAGAAAAAAAGTATAATGGGTATGGAAAAAGATTAAACAAGCAAAATGTATATAAGGGCAAAAAGGGCACATTAAGCATACATAAGGCAAGGTGACTGCATGTTTTTTGGCAAACTGCTGTGTTTTGGCATGAACTATTGTTTTGCATTAACTGAAGCTATCAAGGGTATAACTACAGCTATTCAAAGTATCTCAAAATGTGTAAAAGTGCTTACATTGTGTACTTATTACAGTGCATTTATTCCAAAGAGTTTGTATGCGAAGTGCAACTATTTCATAAAGTGCAGTCAAAATACAGCCATTTCGAAAAGTGTTGTGATGGGTGTGTCTATTCACAGAGTGCTGCCATTACAGAGTATTTCTCGCACTGTAAAGTGTTATTTAGCAAAGTAAAGCCATTTTGGGAAGTTTCAGTGTGCTGTGTACTGTTTATTTGCAAAGTGCAATTACTTTGAAATGTTTTACTCTGAGCTTCTTCTGCCTAGTTTATTTGCATAGTGAGTTATTTTGAAATGTTTCTTACACTGATAAGAGGTGATTTCTTACAGTACACTGATTTCAAGAATATTCTTGTGCCCAAGAAACTTATTTCACAAAGTTCACTTATTCAGAGGCGTGTTGTGCTATTGGGCATAGTTACAAATACTGGCATAAATTTCAGGCATATGTGCAAGTGTGCATGTTCATACAGTTAAAAGTGGACTTGGGTTGCGTTGTATTTTACTGTAATCTGTTGGCATGGCAGACAGATTTCGAAAACCATCACCACTTGTATTTGATCAGAATATTGCAGAGAATTGGAGAATATTTGAGCAGCTTATTCTGACAAAGATGCAAGCACCAGGGTATTAATTTTGCTAAACCTAGCTGGGTCAGAGGCTATTGAAAGAGAGCGTTCATTTGTCTATGCACTAGCAGTATATGAAGGAAAAGGTGAAAACCATCATATTGTTGTACAGGCTGAATAAAGGGAAGACCTTGAGTGTTTGAAAGATAAATTCAGGGAAATATGTAACCCCTAGACAAATGTTAGATTAGAGAGGCATTTCCTTTACACAAGAGATCAAAGGCCAGGAGACACTTTTGCAGCTTATTTTACTGACCTGAGAAGCAGAGCTAAAATGTATAGCTTTGTTGACTTAAAAGATAAGTTAATAAAGGACAGGCTTGTGTGTGGTATTGATAGTGCTGCAGTGAGAAAGATTTTGCTTCATGACAGTAATTTAATGCTGAGCAAAGCTATTGGGATTTGTCAAATCCATGAAATTACAGAAAGGCACACAAGTATGCTTGCAAGTGAAAAGAGCATGGTTTCAGCAGGATCCATGGCAAATGTAGACTGCATGCAATACATGGCTAGTTGAAGCAGGCCTAAGCACATGGCAACTGTAACCCCTGCGAGTGTGGCAGGTAAAACACGTAGTTTCCCAGCAAGTTCTAAGAAAAGGGCATGCTCAGTGCAGTACAATGGTGAGTCAGCAAAATCCAAATCAAGCTTTATTGTTTGCTGTCACAATTTTGGTGCCAATCATGAGTCTAGAAGAGAAAAATGCTTAGTATTTGGTCAGCAATGCCACAAGTGTAAAAAACTGAACCATTTCAAAAGTTTTTCAAATAGGTTCATAGGTTCATAGATTAGTACTAGGTTAACTGCCCTTGTGGGCCATTTTAAGCCTAGCCAAGTATCCCTTGTGAGACTCAAACCCTGCTCCTTGTGTTTGTAAGGCAAACACCTTAACCATTAGTCCAACCTCACACAGTTATAAAGAAAGGTTACTTAAAAAAGCAGGTTGATCACACACAGAGCTGCAATTCTACTTTCTACATAGATGGTGTATCAGTGATTGGTGAAAAGGCTGAGGCAGTAGATTTGTTAGTGAAGAATTAAATGTTTTGTACTGTCCAGATCAATGGTAAAACCACTGAGCTCAAAGTAGACACTGGTTCAAAGTGTAATGTTATGTCAGCAGATACTTTTGCTAAGGTGAGTGCTGGTGAGCAACTTAATGTGGCCAGTTGTGCGAAACTTGTTTCTTATGGAGGTGAAGAAATTCAAACCGAAGGCTTTCATGCTGTTTGGCTAGGAACTGCTACAGCTTACTATTCTATGTAGTGTAGTCTGAAGACCTGTGCAGTCATTATTGTGCCACAGAGACAGTTTCAGAATTAATTTGCTTTTCTTTACCACAGAAGTTCATCATATAAGCACATATCCTAGTTCCAATTTTACTGAAGCTATTTTCTTAGAGTATGCTGATGTTTTCGATGACAAGTTGGGAAAACTTCCAGTTATGTATTCTATGAAGTTAGACCCAGAGGTCAGTCCATTGGTCAGACTGGCAAGAAAAGCTCCGACAGCTATGCAGAATAAGGTCAAAGCTCAGATGGATAAAATGGTGCAGCAAGGTGCAATTTGTCCAGTCACAGAACCAACTGAATGGGTGTCATCCTTGGTAGCAGCCCACAAAAAAAGGCTCAGATGAAATCAGAGTATGCATTGACCCAAAAGATTTGAACAAAGCATTAAAGAGACCACATCGTCCTATGTGCACAGTTGAGGAAGTCACAGCCTGATACCGAACGCCACTGTTTTTTCTGTCTTGGATTCAAAAAGTTAATTTTGGCAAGTGATGCTTGATCGCAAATCTTCACTATTGACTACTTTCAGTATCCTATTTGGAAAATATAGATTCCTCAGGATGCCATTTGGAATAAATTCTGCAAGTGAAGTCTTTCAGCATGCAATGGAGCAAATTTTTTCAGGTTATCCTTGTGCCATAATAGTAGATGATTTATTGGTTGGAGGCAATGATGAAGCAGAGCATGACAGAAACCTTAGAAGAGTTCTAGACAGAGCATGTGAAGTGAACTTAAAACTCAATTGTCTGAAGTGCAAATTCAGACTACCAGAATTTACATATGTAGGTCATTTATTTACTAGCACTGGCTTGTGACCAGACCCATCCAAGTAAGCACCCATGCTTGAGATGCCAGCACTAGATAATATTCAAGCTCTACAATGTTTTCTTGGTATGGTTGACTATATAGGCAAGTTTATACCAGACTTCAGTGAGTTGACAGTGCCCATGAGAGAGGTAACATGCAAAAATGTTACATGGTCTTTGTTGGAACAGCTCCAGAGAGCATTTGAAAGCCTTAAGCAGAAAATTGCCACCATACCCGCATTAAGATACTATGATGCCAATAAACCAGTCACTCTTTCCTGTGATGCCTCAAAATTTGGTCTTGGTGCAGTTATTCTTCAAGAAGGCAGACCAGTAGCTTATGCATCTAGATCTCTTAACCAAACTGAGATGCAATATGCTCAAACTGAGAAAGAACTTTTGGCAATAGTATTTGCATGTTCAAAATTTCATGATTATATCTATGTTCGATCTATTCAAATTGAAACTGATCACCAACCTCTAGTCACTATTTTAAAGAAGTCTATATATTCAACTCCAGTGAGATCACAAAGAATGATGCTCAAACTGAAAAAGTACAACTTCAAAATGGTCTCTACGAAAGGCAAACTTCTTTGTCTGGATGATACCTTATCCAGATTGCCCAGAAATACAATGGAATAGCTTCATTCAGAGAATTTTGACTTTGATGTCATAGAAGTGCATAATTTTTCTACCACGAGACTTGATGAGCTAAGAGATCATACAGAGACTGATCCAATTTTGCAAAAGCTCAACCCACTACATTAATGCTGGATGTCCGACAAAGCAATCTAGTATACCACCTGAAATGGAAACTTATTTTCCTTACAGAGATGAGATGTTGATGGAAGATGGCATTATTTTCAAAGGTCCTAAAATTGTTGTTCCAGCTTCCTTACAACATGAATATATCCAGATTTTGCATCGTAGTCACCCAGGTTCTGAATCTACCAAAAGAAGAGCAAGAGAACTAGTATTTGGGCCTTTTCTAGCAAAGACATTGATAAAGTACTTTCTTCTTGTTCAGTATGCAATAGTACTAAACCGCATTTGCAAAAAGAACCACTTCAGCTAAGTCAAGTTCCTGAACTAGCTTGGTCAACAGTAGTCACTGATATATTTGAGTGGAACAACCAGCATTACTTAGTGTTGGTAGACTCTTATTCGAACTGGTTCAAGATTGATTTACTAACTACTTTGATTTATTACCTAATATAATGTCCACTGCTGTTATCACCAAGTTGAAACTTCATTTCTCAGTCCATGGTAGTCCACACAAAGTTATTTCTGACAATGGTACCCAATTTAACAGTCAGTTGTTTCAGAAATTTGCAAAAGAATGGGATTTTTTTACATGTTACTAGTATTCCAGAATATCCACAGTCAACTGGACTAGCTGAACTGCAGTACAGAGTGCAAAACAATTACTAGAGAAGTCAAAGCATGATAATACTGATGTTTTTAAAATTTACTCAGTCTCAGAAACATACCCCAATGACGATATACTTGGCTCACCTGCTCAGAGACTTCTATCTAGGCACACCAGCTTAACATTGTCTATCAGTTCCAGTTTGTTGAGGCCTTAAGCAAAGATCAACAGAACAATCAGAGCGCAACTATACAGAAAGTTTTCTTTCCAGAAGCCTAACTATGATAAATCGAGCAGATTTCTTCATCCATTGAAAGATGGAGAAACAGTGAGGATACAAACGGCGAAAGGTTTCTACCAGATTGGTCAAGTAATAAGTACATGTGCCAAGCCAAGATCCTACTTTGTAGAATCTGAAGGTATGGAGTACAAGAGAAACCACAGACATCTTCTTCCTGCTCCAGAATCGATATCTCAGCATTGTTCCTGTGATGCAGACATTCTAGATCTTAGAGCAATCCAGACAATGTTCCTGTTGCAGAACGTGTCTTATCTTCTATTTCCATTCCTAATGATGTTCCTGATGTTCCCAGAGTTGAACATTCAGCAGAGACAGTCCCAGTTGCTAAACATAATTCTAATTTTTACGTTACATTATTTGGTTGTATCTTCAGACCTAGTGTGAAATATACAGCAACCTGGACATAATTGTCTATATGCATTTAGTTCTGTATAATTGCATGTCAAAGAATTATTTGTATCAATTGCATATCAATTAATGTCGTCAATAATGCACCACTCATTTCTCAAAGAGGGAGGATGTAAAATAGTGTGTGTGTTGTATCTTTAAGAAGCTTTTCAATGACAGCACATGCATATAAATAGCAAGCATATGCTAGCTGTACTGGCATTTTGAGAGTGCAGCCAGAGAGTGAGCATGTATGAGTGTGATAGCTAGTTTGTTTATAGTTTATCTAAGTTAAAGTTATTAAGCCTCAATCCTGATGTGTTTGTACATAATAAAGCTGCTTGAACAGAACCCATGAATGCTTGTCTGTTTTATCCTGACTGGACGAGTGACAGATGCCTTTTCTTTTCCTTGATCAGGAATGTTCCTGTATGCTTTTAAACCCTTTCTTCTATTATCCAGAGTACTTCTGAAGATTCATCCAGAATCCCCCAAGATCATTGTGGTGAGTCCCTTCTGGCTCAGGCAACCAAGGTTCTCCCTTCTTTTGGAAATGGCCAAGAGCAATTACCACAAGCTTCCTTTCAGACTGAATCTACTCACAGAGGAGCAGGAGTATTTGATACACCCCAACATCAGTTACCTTCAATTGACTGCCTGGATGATAGGGGCTTAATTACTTTTAGGCACCTGTTTACTGAGGGTGTGCAGCAGGTACTAATGGAGGCAGGAATGCCTGCTGGTAGAAAATCAGGTTTTCCAGTTGGTGCCAGCAACATAAACAGCACTCATTCTGGGATAGTTGTTCACTGGTTTTACAATATTTATGTGAATAACTATCATATGGCCTTTCTTATTCGTCTATCAAGGTTCATTTTCAGCCATTTGAGCATATCTGCCCATGGATCTTCCTATTTCAATGCATACGAGACCTCGAAGAAAACTGGTGGTTCCTCCTTGAGATCTTAATTTTGTGTTAGAGAAGCTATCACTTGCTCCATTTGATCCAGCTAATCTGGCTGACTTGAGGTTTTTAACATGGAAAACAGTTTTACTTATTGCTCTGACCTCTGCAAGAAGGGTATCTGAGTTGCAAGCTCTTATGGTGAGTCAGCACTACCTCATTTTCCATGGAAACAGGGTTTCTTTGAGAACCAGTCCTTCTTTTATGTGTAAAGTGGTATCAGAGTTTACTTTAAGCCAAACTATTCATCTCCCCATCATCTCCCCATTTTCTTTCCTGAACCTAAAAACGTAGGATGAAGGATACTCCTTACCTTGCATGTCCATTAATTGTTGTTACTGTTATTTCTTCTCTGAAATTATGTGACTAAAGATGAACATGAAAACTAGTTTCTTGACTGAAAAAATGTATAAATACACTGCTGAAATTATTTGGTTAACGTTAAAATGTAGTATGACATTTATTTCCTTGACACAAATATTAATACAGTTGTAGCTCTCCCATCAAATCTAGTTCACTGCACCTGTAACCAAATGATTAGCTTGGGACAAAAGATGCTAACCTGCATTCTCAGGATTTTAACATTAAGTGAGGAAGAGCAAAAAGTGAAAAGGTGAGGTGAACAACTTTGAGAATGAAGCCTACCTACTAGTGTTGGAGCAAGACATCTATGTGATGCACTGATTATCCAGGTTGAGAGAAGAATCTGCAAGCCAGTAGGGAATCCAAAGGAGAAGACTGGGTCTATGTGGTAAGTTTTACTTCTCTGGGAAGAGAGTGACATACTCAGCAGCACCATGGTGGACACTGGCAAAATCCAGAAATCCATATGAACATCAGACACATGAGAGACAAACAAATCATAAATTATTGGCACATACCCATAATCTGCAATAAAAAAATGTCTGTTCACGAAGGAGAATTAACTTCTTGCACTGTCTTCGTACCAGAATGTATCCATCCTAGTAGTGGTTGATTGCTCATTAGATGTTAAAACAGCATGTTGAAGCACACCATGCTGATGATTAGGAACAAACAGGTAGGGAAGAAGACAGGCACCAAACAAACTGTGTAGAGAAGCTACCATAAAAAGAAGAAAGGGATGTTCATTAAAATACAGGTCACTAAGCACCGAAACAGTAAAGAGCATTCATTACTAAAAAGAAAGCAGAAATCATTCAAATTATTTTGAGATCATTGGCACAATCATGACTGAAGGAAGGTGTTCTGTCCTAGGTCACCTGCTTAGTAAGGCATGAAACAGATGAAGTATATAAAGAATATAGCCACCGTGGCACAATGTACATAAAATAAGGCTTTCTGAGAACAAAAAACATTAAACCTGATAATGTTGTAGCAAGGGAAAAAAAGAAGTACCGCTAAAGCCTTTAGATGTTCAACAGGTATCTGCAAAATTGACAATACTTGCTTGTTTCCAGAAATAAAAATGCTATTACCTAAAGGCAAACATTTTAGCTGTGATATACAGTAACTATAAATACATCTTTAGCAACTATGATGCCAGCTTTGTTTGAAGTATTGCAGCTTAAATTAGGCTGATTTCTACTCCTTAGATTCTTGCCATTTTAAAATAAATGCTTCATCCCTTCATCTTACAAACAGGATTTCTTTTCGTGAGTATGTACAGCTGTTTTCATGGAAATGTTAGGCTTCTGTGTGTTTGTTTTTGTATAGTTCCATTATTCATGAAAATGACCAAACCAAAAACCAGGTGTTTTGATTAGATTATATGGGCATTTTGATTGTTATACAAAAATGTGGTGTACATGGCACAGTGTGCCCAGTGTCCAGCGTTTTATGTGGGAAAAACTAGTAGAGTCTTTAGAGACAGGATTAATGAGCACCTGTCAGACATAAGGCTAAAGAAAACCACCAATGCCTTATATAGGCACATTGAAACGCATGGTGGACATCATTTTAAATTTTGTATATTGCAAAACATTGTTAAGGATGTACAGGGTAACGTTCTAGATCTGCATTTAGACATCAGTGAGGTGAGGTGGCAACTTAGGTTGAATGCGACAGTTTTCCCTGGCATCAATGACCACATTAGTATTGCCCCAATCTTGAAATTGAAGCATATTCTTGGGTGATTATCCCATAAGTTTACTTGTCATGTATAATGATTGTGCTTAGTTTATTCTTGTATATTATTTTGTGTGTGGTTTAATCATATTATTTTGTTATGTCTGTTGTGTATTTTGAACTGGATTTTTGAATTATTCATTTAATTTATTTTTAATGTAGTATGCTATTACAATATCAAGTTGTGTGTGTGTGTGTGCTCAGGTTGCCTTAAGTAGTTTTTAATTGACTAATTCATTAATTGATTAATGATGTCATTTTAAGCTGTATAAAATTCTGGTGCGTGTATAGTTTTTAACATTTATTCTGAAGAAGTCTGAATAAAGATGAAACCTAGGTAAATTCGTTGTGGTGGTTTTCGTCCTCCAGTTCCTGTTGTTGGTCCATTTATCCATAGTTCCATTATTCACATCAGTTATATTATCAGTTTCACTATGTACTCAGGCTGTGCTCATTTTCTGACTGTTGAAATCTTGCTGTCTTTGACCATGATATCTTCTACAAGAACTTGATGCTATGACAGCAACAATTTAATATTTGCTCTATATAAACTAGAAAAATAATGTCTGTTGTGGTTCTGGTTACATTGATTCACTTCGTGCTGCACATTTTTTCTTAAGCCTAAAATGTAGAGTAGGCAAAATGCAATAAGCATCCTTAAATGGTAAGACATCACCAGTACAAAACAGCAAAATCATTTGTCCATACAGACATCTGGCGATGTTATGCGTAGGTCATTAGTTCCCACCTCTGCATGAACTTAAAAAGAATAAAAGGAAGCAGTAATGCAGGTAATTGAAGAATGTAATGGAAGTAGGGTTACCACCTGTCCCACTTTGCGAGGGACAGTCCGTCTTTGAGCAGTTGTGTCCTGACCAAAAATATTAAAAATGGCAAATGTCCTGAGATTGTAGGACATAATTTTATTCCATATTTCATGTAATAGTTATTTCTGTATGTAAAATACCTAAATGTTATAAGAAATAGAATAAGCAACTAAACTGCTACAAGAATAAGTTTTCATTTAGGCAAAAAAGTAAAGTTCTATCCTTTGTACTGACCATGGGTATGTGTCGGCCTGTAAAATCTGATGTGTGTCCCAAAAATGTCACACTTTGGCCATTTGAAAAGGTGGCAAACCTAGGATATACCACATTTTTACCAGATCCTCATGGTAGCATAATTTAGAACACTAGATGTGAAAGAAGGGATATGACCTGAAGGAGGCAATCACAGAAATACACTGCTCTGTAGTCCTAGTTTACAAAGCATGGAGTCAGATACACACCTTGAAGAGCATCGTTTAAAATGTAACAGGGTGGCAGAGTTTCAAACAGCAACATGAAGCCAAACTGAGCTGTGCGACAAAGCTGAAGAGCTGTGAGAATAGCAAGGATATGGAGCAAGTATGAGTATGGGACACAGTTTATAAGCATATAATTCTGCAAATGAATTGTACTTGAATACACTCTGATGCATACATTATTGACATGCGCCATCTATACAGAATAAGTGGTGTAAGATGTGGTATTTTTAAAAAAGGAGCATTAAATTACCATGATAATATATACATATTATTTATTTATTTTATTTATATATTTTTTTTTACCAGGTTAGTCTCGCTACTGGCCACTTTTCAGGGGAGACCCGAGCTGGTATTTATGCTACTAGGGGAAATTTGACCAGGGTATTGAGGAACTTCCCCTACTCATGTTTCATCTAGTGCAAGTACATGCGCATGTCCCATTCCTAGCACAGTGGCAACTTGGAGGATGGTGCACAAGATGGAGAATGCTATGGAAGGAGTGAAGGTGAATGCCAGTTCAACAAAGGACATTTCCAGAGTTGCGGAGGATTCTGAAATGATTTTTCAAAAAGAACTGTCTGAGGAGTCTGAAGAGTCAGAGAGAGAGGAATGTATTGTTACAACCCTCCAGTCAGGATGGTCATAGGATGATATACTGAATGATTTAATCAACCAGACTGAACTGGAAAATGAAGTGCCTTGGGAAGAAATAAAGGAAAAAATACAGGGAGAGGAATTGGAGACTATTTTGAAAGGGGACAGCATTCAAAAAATGAGAACATACACCAAGACAGTCACAACTAGTCTTGGGGGACAGAAAGAAAAGAAAAAAAGAGGATACTATGAAAAGAAATATGTGGTTCATACAAAGTAGAAGAAATCAGGAGATAAACAGATGAGATATGGGCCACTGTAATATTGCCTTTTGGTATGATAACACAAGAGGTAAGTGCCTTTATTCTAATAAATAAAGACATTTTGTGATACAGAATGTTGTAATAAATGTGCTGCAGATGTAATTGTTTTGGAATATATAAGATTTCTAACAAATGAGGAAAGATTACAGGCAAAATAATATGGGCTGTAGAGATAGTATGGAAGTTGGAAAACGTGGGATATTCAGGAAGAGTAGTACTATGCAGAAGAGTACTGAAGATTCTAGATGTTGTGTTAGTCAGAATGGGGAAGACTAACAATTGTAGATTTAAGATAATAAGGAAATGTTTACAGAATTATAACTATATATACTTGTTTATATATATATATATATATATATATATATGTGTGTGTGTGTGTGTGTGTGTGTGTGTGTGTGTGTGTGTGTGTGTTTGTATAGCTGTATATGCATATGTTATATGTAAAGAAATGAAGAATTTATTTCAACAGATGTTAGATTATGTAGTAGTAAATATGAAGTTATAACAACAAGAAGACATTTCAGTTGTGATTTAAGTGATAACAAAAAAGGAAAAAGCACAAGAAAATGACAGAAGTTATAAAATATGGCAAACTGGTAATATGGAATAGAAAGTTATGGACATATAGAAAAGGTACACTAAAATATGAGATTTATTACTCTACAATATCTGAAGAAATAAGTATAAAAGTGAGATGTAAAGAAAGGTTAGTCTCAGATTATGAAACTTATGGTAAATTATGTAGAAGAAATAAAAAAAAGAGATTGTAATAACATATGTGAAGTAAAAAACATTTTCAGAGCAAAGTTAATAAGGAAGGTGAAAAAGAGATTACTTTATATGAATCAAATAAACTATTTGAACAGTTAAACATAGAATCAACAGCAGGTCCAGGTGGAATCAGATTTGAAATGTATAAAAATTTAGGAAAATAGCAAAAAAAATTTGTTAAGTATTTTTAACAAGTGGTTAAATGAAGATTTAAATCATAAGGAACTATGTAGTGGAATATTACAACTCATATGGGGAAAAAGAAGATATAAAGAATTGGAGACCAATAGTGTTAAATAATACAGATTATAAGATATATATGAAAAAAACACAAAAAGATTTGAAAATAAGACGGAATATATTATGGAAGAAAGTATATATAGTATGAAAGGAAAAGGGTGTCAAGAACTATTAATGATAGTGAAAAAAATCATCAATGCTATCCTAAATAGAAAAGAGGATGTAAAACTTGTAGTTGGTGATATTAATAAAGCTTTTGATTCAATAGAACATGAGATAATGTGGGAATACTGAAGATGTGCAAATTTAGCAGCAAACTTAAGCAAGTGTGTGTATGACAGCATATGGTAATAACAAAGCAATAATTTTATTGAATGGATGGCTAAGTAAAGAAATAGAGATGAGTAATTATATAAGGTAAGGGTGCCCTATGAGTACTATTTTATTTGCTTTAGTTATAAA